>NC_091456.1:44013028-44285528 GCF_027789765.1 Dendropsophus ebraccatus
ACCCCTTAAGTCCCACTCGGTTGCGAGTATTGGAACATAGACAGGGAAACAACAGGGTGGCCCCTTATGTCAATGTCTAACTCAAGGTGCGAGTATTGCGATCATGACAAGGGCTTGTAAAGGCAGGCTTCCACCCACAGACAGCCGTTTCGGGGTTTTTGCCCCTCGTCAGTGTGGGGTAGGATTCTGGCTAGTTAGGGCAATGAAAAGTCAACCAACAAAACACAGTAATCACTGAACTCAAGGAGAACAGCGAAAAAAATTCCAATGAAGTACTCAATCAAGAGTCTCCACTGATGCCCCCAAAAATTTAAATATGCAAAACAAGAGTCCGTGGAGCCTCAGTTACGAGTCTCAAAACACGGGATAGCCAGATATCTCTAGCCTGTTGCCAACGGGGTGCCTCCATGATGGCTAGAGATATCTGGCTATCCCGTGTTTTGAGACTCGTAACTGAGGCTCCACGGACTCTTGTTTTGCATATTTAAATTTTTGGGGGCATCAGTGGAGACTCTTGATTGAGTACTTCATTGGAATTTTTTTCGCTGTTCTCCTTGAGTTCAGTGATTACTGTGTTTTGTTGGTTGATTTTTCATTGCCCCAACTAGCCAGAATCCTACCCCACACTGACGTGGGGCAAAAACCCCGAAACGGCTGTCTGTGGGTGGAAGCCTGCCTTTACAAGCCCTTGTCATGATCGCAATACTCGCACCTTGAGTTAGACATTGACATAAGGGGCCACCCTGTTGTTTCCCTGTCTATGTTCCAATACTCGCAACCGAGTGGGACTTAAGGGGTAATTTATCAGGGTGGTGTGGTGCTCTCCCCATCATGGAGGCACCCCGTTGGCAACAGGCTAGAGATATCTGGCTATCCCGTGTTTTGAGACTCGTAACTGAGACTCCACGGACTCTTGTTTTGCATATATAAATTTTTGGGGGCATCAGTGGAGACTCTTGATTGAGTACTTCATTGGAATTTTTTTCGTTGTTCTCCTTGAGTTCAGTGATTACTGTGTTTTGTTGGTTGATTTTTCATTGCCCAAACTAGCCAGAATCCTACCCCACACTGACGAGGGGCAAAAACCCCGAAACAGCTGTCTGTGGGTGGAAGCCTGCCTTTACAAGCCCTTGTCATGATCGCAATACTCGCACCTTGAGTTAGACATTGACATAAGGGGCCACCCTGTTGTTTCCCTGTCTATGTTCCAATACTCGCAACCGAGTGGGACTTAAGGGGTTATTTATCAGGGTGGTGTGGTGCTCTCCCCATCATGGAGGCACCCCGTTGGCAACAGGCTAGAGATATCTGGCTATCCCGTGTTTTGAGACTCGTAACTGAGGCTCCACGGACTCTTGTTTTGCATATTTAAATTTTTGGGGGCATCAGTGGAGACTCTTGATTGAGTACTTCATTGGAATTTTTTTCGCTGTTCTCCTTGAGTTCAGTGATTACTGTGTTTTGTTGGTTGAGCTTAAATATAGGCTTAATGATAGCAATTTATTGTCTTCCATGGGTTTACATTTATATCTAACTTATTTAGACATTACTTATAACAGAGCTAGATTCATATAATGATGCAAATAGTCCACATTTATGAAGTATTATCTTCAATAGGAGTCACCGTCTACCTATATTGCTGGCACCCTCTGTATGCATGAAAATTCATATACATATACATATACATATTCATTTATCAGAGGATCCTTCACCTACCACAAGAACTGGATCAGTGGATACTGATCATCTTGAAGCAGCAGACTCCCAACCAATTACTATTTTGGCTCTCTTTGGTTCTTTCCGTGAACCATTTAAAGTAATTATCCAGTGCTACAAAAACATGGCCACTTTTGCACCACTCTTGTCTCCAGATTGGGTGGGGTTTGAAACTCAGTTCCTTTGAAATAAATGGAGCCTAATTGCAAACCGCACCTGAACTGGAGACAAGAGTGGGGGGGGGGGGGGAGTGGCCATGTTTTTGTAGGGCTGGATAATTCCTTTAAGTCTGACTTCAAACAGGTGGTGGGAGAACTTAGAGAAGACTTCTAGCTAATTGCAGTAAACGTATAGAACGCAAAATGGCGAAATCACTAAATCTCACAACAAACTAATTGATGCACATACAAACCTAGAAGAAGAACTACATCACCTCTCGAACATACAAACCTAGAAGAAGAACTACATCACCTCTCGAACATACAAACCTAGAAGAAGAACTACATCACCTCTCGAACAAGGTTCTAGATTTTGAAAATGGTCAAGACATAATAACGTCCAAATAAGAGGGTCACACCTCACCAACTCCCACAACACCTCACTAATTTAATTCCCAACTTTAAACCAATCATCTTTTTCAATATATCCAAATTAAACATTTCCTGTCTCATTTACCAAACAAACCTAAACCACTTAAAACTTCTTCTTATCACAAATTCTTATACCAGCAAAAAGGTTTTACAAAAGGTTTAACTCACGTGTAAAACTCCTTATGTACAAATGATGATGATTCAAAATTATCATATATGATTAAGTGGGAGGGTGAGTGGGGTGTGAGCTTCATGACTGACCAATGGAACACAGCATTACAATGGGCCTGTGTTTCCTTCCAATGTAAACCACTTAGAAGTCATGAGGAAAATACAAAAGAGATAGTGCCTAACACTAGCTTGTCTAAAAGACATGTCTCCTAACTACTCATCCCTCTGTTGGAAAGCTTGTGGTCAAGTAGCCACACAACTGCACATATGGTGGTCTTGCCCCAAGCTCAACCCCTTCTGGAAAGAAATACTTTAATTGATATCTGAAATTTCTCAAATGCCTATCCCCAACCTTACACTAGCTGTTTTGGATATTTCCTGCCAACACCTCCCATTTTGTATATCTACCATTGTATAAACTATTCTACTTGCTGCTAGAACCTCCTTAGTGTGGTCATGGAAATTCCATCTTGGTCACAATGGACTTCCTACAAATACTTTAAGGGTGCCTTCACACGTACCGGATCCGCAGGGATTTCACGCTGCGAGTTTGAGTTTTTCATTCTGCTGCAGATATGTGACCCGGTCCCTCATCAGCCAATCAATGCCGTGCACTGATTGGCTGATGAGGAGTGAGGGGAGCCAGGAGCTTCACACAGCCGTTGCGCTGAGCAGGTAATGTATGCTTCGGGCCGGGGGCAGCCCTGGAGCATACATCACCTGCTCCAGACTCCTGCTTGCTTCGGAGCCTCCCGGCATCTCCTGGCGGTCAGCCAATCAGTGTGCTGCAGCGGGGCAGCGCACTGATTGGCTGACCGCTGGGAGATGCTAAGAGGCCCCGAAGCAAGCAGGAGCCTGGAGCAGGTGATGTATGCTCCGGGCCAGGGTTGCGGGGGTTAAAGGGGCCATGTTACATATCCGCAGCAGAATGAAAATTCTGTTGCGGATATGTAACCCCATAGACCTTCACACTACATGGATCCGCAGCGGATTTCACTGCAAACCCGCATCATGAAATTTGCTGCGGATCCGTTACGTGTGAAGGTACCCTAAATAAATTTCTTGTGGTCTTTATCACAAGCTGTAGCTGTGTACTAAATGATTATCTTCATTGACGTTAGACATTTATTGTTCAATAAAAACAAATTTAAAATTTATTATAAAAAAAAAAAAAAAAATCATATGTGACAGGATGGGCCATTTAAATCCAAGACTGTACATATACAGATTCTAGTTCTATCACAATATATGTCAAAATGTAATTCCAAGATTTAGCGTAAGCTCTTTTACATCAATGGTGGTCAAAATAGAGCCTGAACAAGATCTTTTTGTGCCCCAGGCAAGAAAGGCAAATGACACCTCCCAGACCTCCCTCACTTCTGTTACGGACATACACCACAAAACAAAAACAATTCTCACAGTAGCACTGATCCCTGACACTGCCCTAGTATACCCTTAACACCACTGAACCTCCAGACAATAGAGGACCAATACTGATTTATCTGCGACTGTATATTAGAGGGTTTATTTAGGGTTAGAGTGGCAGATTTGCCCTTTTTAGGGCAGGAGCTTTATCTGAAGGGTCAGTGGCGTAAAGGGTAGAGATGAGCGAAGCAGATGTGGGAAAGCAGGATTAGTTGAAAGCTGCAGAGCAAATTCAGTGCTGCGATAGCGGCCGTGTATGTTAGCTTACAGCACTCTCACTTTGCCGGAGCAAGGGGTTATCCATAATCCTTTGCGGCTGTCCAATCACCTGCAAGCTCCACTGTGATGTCAACCCCCCCCTTTCCTTAGGATGATTCACTTCGCGGAGGCAGGCAGACAGCTGTGGGTAGATTGTGGGTGGTTTTCTATGTCAGCTGTGAAGCCAGTGTCCGGTTTACCAAGTTACTGAGGGGGTTTGCTGGGTGTGCATTATACAAAGTCATTGGGTACTGTGAAGACAGTGTCCATTCTAATAAATCACTGGGAGCAGTGAAGACAGTGTCCATTCTAATAAGTCACTGGGAGCAGTGAAGACAGTGTCCATTCTAATAAGTCACTGGGAGCAGTGAAGACAGTGTCCATTCTAATAAGTCACTGGGAGCAGTGAAGACAGTGTGCATTATACAAAGTCACTGGGGTTAATGTAAGATGAATGACAGCTTCAGTAATAGAGATGCCTAAGAAGCATCTACTGTATAAATATTCCTGATATGCAAACTAAATAACGTCATTTCCTTTACTGAATTGTCCATCATCATAAATACACAACTGTTCATTCCATAGATCATCCTGTACATGTGGGGATCACAACTGAGCACATTAACAATGAGGACTCTCCTGCTCCTGTTCATATCATTGTCAGCGCAGTTTTCAGGTGAGAATTTCTGACATTTCTAGTGATGGAGAGAGATCAGTATAATAACTAGTTCAGAAGGATATTACACAGAGGATTTTGCTCTATGTATTTTCCAGGTGTCCAGTCTCAGGAACAACTTATCCAGTCATCAGACCCAGTGGTGATAAAGCCCGGGAATTCCTATAAACTCTCATGTAAAGGGTCTGGATTCACATTCAGCAGCTATCAAATACACTGGGTTAGACAGACGGCTGGCAGAGGATTACAGTGGGTGGGATATATATACACAGATGGGTCAGGCACTGGCTATGATGATTCTGTTAAAGGACGCTTCACAATCTCCAGAGATAACAGTAATAACATGGCCTATCTGCAAATGAACAATGTGAAGACTGAGGACACTGCCGTGTATTACTGTGCAAGACACACACTGATAGAAGACATATGCACGGTCTGACAAAAATAAGTCTATGAATCCCTCCTATATTCAGCAGATGGCAGCACAATCTTTCAGGAAATAAAAAATGAGACTGCATTTAGGGAGAAATAACCTGTATAGAAATATATAGCATTCTGCCAACTGCAGTTCTTAGATATATCACCCTCCTTTGCTGCATTGCAGCAATGAAAGTAGCTATTATTATTATTATTATTATTATTATTATTATTACAACTTGTTGAGATTTAATACAGTGGTACCTTGGTTTAAAAGTAACTTGGATTGAGAGTGTTCTGCAAGAAGAGCTCACAGTTTTTCTAAATTGTAACTTGGTTTAAGAGCATTGCTTCCCATCCTCTCTATTCCTGCTATCCACACTGCTGCTATAATGTGCCTGCACTCACACTCAGCCATACATACTGCTGCTATAATGTGCCTTTACTTACACTCAGCCATTTATACTGCTGTATAGAGAAGTTTCTGTCAGTGTCCTCCTGCACAGCTCTGTGATTCTCCCTTCCTGATTGGTCCGTGCTGCACACACACCCCTTCCCCATTGCTGTCATGTGACCACACAGATCTCTGACAGCAGCCCTGCTTCTCTATTGTAGCCTGTTGTACTATGCTTCTGCATTATGGGGATCTGCAGTTCCATCCTGTATCTAAGAACTGCTGCTGTTTTTTGAGGTTTAGTCACTTACTATACATAACACTCCACATGCTGATTGCTATATTGTACAGTACCTTATAACATTCAACATATTCAGCTGTTACTTAATGATTGTTTCATTTGTTTTACATGTTATTCAGAATAAAAGATTATTATTATTTTTGGGGTGGGGAACCAATTTTCTGCATTTCAATGATTTCTTATGGGAAAATTTGCTTTGGTTTAAGAGGGGATTTGGATTACAAGCACGGTCCCTAAACAAATTATGCTCGTAATCTAAGGCACCACTGTATACTTTTTTTAGGGGTTTAATGATAGCAATATATTGTTTCCATGGGCAGGACTGTATTTACCACAAGGCACCCGTGGTCCAGTGCCTAGGGCAGGCCCTTGCAGGGGGCAGCACCACGAAGCATGGGGAAGGAAACAACTTTTTTATATTTTTTTAGTCTCCCATCTCCCATTCAGACTTGCTTGTAAATCTGGTATCTTTTTGAGGAAAGGGGATATGGTGGTATTGGTGAGGTCTGGTGTGGCAGTGTTATCCAGTCGCAGTATGGAGGTATTGGTCAGGTCTGGTATGGCGGTGTTATCCAGTCACAGTATGGTGGTATTGGTCAGGTGTGGTATGGCGGTGTTATACAGTCACAGTATGGTGATATTGGTGAGGACTAGTATGGCGGTGTTCTCCAGTCACAGTGTGGTGGTATTGGTCAGGACTGGTATGAAAGTGTTATCCAGCACAGTATGGCGGTGTTGGTCAGGTTTGGTGTGGGGGTGTTAAATGTGACGCCTGGAGCTATTACCTACCAATTTACCAATTCTGAGGTGAGAATTCTGTCAGACAATATGCAGACGACTCTAATCATTGATTCAATGTGAAATTTTGTTTATGTTTTAAGCAGATAAAACCATGAAAAATGTGATTCAGACAATGTTTCTACATGTAGAGAAATACATGTGTCCGAAACAGTGCTCCCATTTCTTCCCCAGTAGTCATGTGCTGTTACCAAGATTATTGGCCATACGCCTATTGGCAATGTGGTGAGCCCCCGGATGATGTTGTAGCGGTGGGATGGCCGGTCACTTGCTAGGTGGAAGTGTGACACCACTTCTTGAGGTGGATGGCTGAGATACAGCCGGACCTTAAAGAGTCACTGTCGTATTTTTTTTTTTTGCAGAAATCAATAGTCCAGGCGATTTTAAGAAACTTTGTAATTGGGTTTATTAGCCAAATCTGCCATTATCTGCATGTAAAAAGCCTTTTCCCAGGTCCCCCCCTCCTTCCTCTTTTTCATCCACTCTGAAAAATCTGAAAATTGTGACTTGTTGCAGGAGACGTCCCCTGTCTGTTCTAGGGAGAGGGGAGGGGGGAGGAGGAAGGAGGGAGTTAGCCGGCAGCAGAAAGCAGATAACAGAGGATTACAGGCACGGAGCTGGGTGACAGCTGTAATCCGAGCTCAGACAGGTCACTAGTGATGGTCAGAACAGATAACGGGTGAGGGATTTGTAGATTAACTCTTTGTTGTCCTGTTTTGGTCTTTTCTTTAGCTCTCTCCATAGGAGAACAATGAAGACAGGGGGGAGAGCTTCAAACTGCTTTTTCATGATAAAAATGCATTTTTCGGATAATAAACCCAATTACAAAGTTTCTTAAAATCGCCTGTACTATTGATTTCTGCAAAAAAAAAATTCACGACAGTGACACTTTAAGGGTTTTGTCTCGTGACGCCAGTGCCTGGTGAGCACACAGGTGTGATAGCACGCCTGCTTTTTGAGTGTAAGGCCGCTTGTACCCTTCTACCCTGTGGTCGGTGTCCTGTCGGGTTGCTGCAAGGTCCCTTGGGATTATGTCACAGATGGACAGAGTGGTGTAGTAACTCTCCCGAATATTAGTAGGACCCTTCACCCACAGAAAGGGGAAATGTCTCAAGGTTGCGGTGTTAGTGCTGTGCAGGTGGTAACGAACGATCACAGACTCAGGTGATAATGGTGACTGGGTTTACTAATTATAAATGTGCAGCAGGGAATACAACGAATCTTGAGGTACACTTGATACAGTTCCAATAAATACACGTACAGAGAACCACCAGATCTGTGGGATAAGTGCTGAGTAGGACATAGTAGAGTTGATAAGGTTGTGCTGAGGTAGAGTAGTAGAGAGGAGGATGCCGTGAGAGTCTCAACCCAATTAGTCATGTGCTCTGCCGGGAGGTTGGAGTGCATAGAAGAATACTTGTAGAAAAAGAAGAAGAAACAACCTGTGCCTGTGTTTTGACCTTTCCTATAGTCTTCACACCACCTTATGCCCACTAGCTTTGGCAGAACCGTTAACAGGTGACACAGGCCCCAGACCCTGTTACCTGTGATGAGCGGACTGGTTAGGATTTCCTAAGTACATCGACCTTTCGTAAATTTGCTCCACCCGGATAAGTTCCTAGCTCTTTGGCTTTTTTATGGACACTGTCCTGCACTGTAGTGACTCCTAGTCCTCGGCATGGGTTGAGGTGATCTGTAGGCTAGTCCTCTCTTGAAGGGCTTAACAGTGCATCACACAGTATGTGTGGTGTCTCAAGGAAAAAGTTTGTAAGAGGGCTGTTCTGCGTCCTTCCCATGCAGGTACTAAGAACCAACTTGTAGAGGAGACCTGGCAGAGGGGACCTGGCAGAGGGCCAGGGCCCAGGTAGAACTGCTGTGGAGAGCTGGATGAGCTGCGTCCTTTCTCCTCCAAAGCTCAGCTAAAACTCCTCCCTCACCCAAGGGACTAACTTCTTAATCAGCGCGTAAGATGGGCTATGGTTGGGTGTAAAGAGTGCAATAGGGAAACAGGATAGAAAAGAAAGGATAGAGTAGAAGAAAAGAGAAATCCTACTGGTTAACAAAATCTGGGACTTACACAAACAATAACCCTTTAGAATACTTCAATTGTGCAGCTTCTAGACCTTAGTTATAAAATACAGTGACATCTAGTGGTCATCTTTGGAAATACTGTAGCTACAACAAGACCACAAACAAGTACAGATTTTTACGAAGGGTGTAAACAGTAGCAACACCAACAGTGGGACACCACAGTTACCACATAAGGGTCTGGTTTCGGCTGCATGTGGTGATGTACAGTAAATGTGGGAATGCTGCCTAAGACTGAATATATATCTATGAGGTTCAGAAACTAGAAAATAATGATGCCAATTGGTGAGTGAAGATGGGGCGTCTTCAGGTTTAGTGCTTAGGGCAGCAGCAGCTGTTAATATAGCCCTGTCCATGGGTTCAGATTTATATAAACTTATTTAGACATTCCTTATTAGACATTATAACGGAGCTAGATTCATATAATGATGCATATAGGCCACATTTATGAAGTAGTATCTTCAATAGTAATATCTTTAATTGCTGGCACCCACTGTATGCATGAAAATTCATATACATATATATATATATATATATATATATATATATACACATATTCATTCAGCAGAGGATTCTATACCTCCCGCAAGAACTGGATCGGTATATGGTGATCATCTAGAAACAGCCAACTGCCCTAGTATACCCTTAACACCACTGACCCTCCAGACAATAGGGGACCAATACTGATTTATCTGCCACTGTGTATTATGAAGTATATTTAGGGTTAGAGTGGCGGATTCACCCTTTTTAGGGCGGGAGCTCTGTCTGAAGGGTCCGTGGCATTAAGGGTATACTAGGGCAGTCACAGAGATTTGCTGCCAACCCAGTGCTACTGTTAATTTACTTGATACAGCATATAGGATATAACTGCAATCCGGCTTTATAAGAGGTACGAACATATACCCCCACTCTTCCTAGATTGCATTTATTCTTCAACACATCTGAGGGGTAAAATTGTGCATTTTTTATTATTTTTGTTTATGGGTGCTTATATCTGCCATTTATTTAGTGATTCTTTACATTTTAGCAACTAAAATTCTTATTTTATACTCTTTCTGTTAAATAACTGATTATAATTAGAGTATATTTGGTAATGTTTGTAATTGTTTTATATTTGGTAATTTGGTAATGTTTTGGTAATTGTTTGTAATCCAGTAGGTAGATATGTGCTTACAGTAGGTAGATAGGTCCCTACCCTCGTATGCAGTTGCCTCCCCGCAGGTAGCCAGCTGCCGACCAGTAGGTAGCTAATCTCAGTAGATATTTACCTCTCAGTAGGTATTTGACAGTCAGCAGGTAGCCCCCCATTGGTAAATACCCCAGGTAGCTCACTTGCAAGTAACTAGGTGCTTCTCTATAGGTAGATAGATACCTCCCAGTAAGAATTTTCTCCCTAGTAGGTAGTTGTATATACAAGTATGACAAATGAAGTCCCCACATGATAATCAATGAAGCGTGGAACCAACTGTTCCTTGTTTCGTCTTCTTTCAAGCAAGCAGAAATCACTGGCACCGTAGATCCAGAACAGGTGCCCTGGAATCCCAGCACTAGTGATCTCCAGCAATTGTGACCCCCCCCCCCCCCCCCCTTCGCCATACTCTTTTGTTGCTACAGATCAGGAGGAGCCATATTATATTATTGACCCCAATCATGGATCATGGATTTGCTTACCATATTACCATGTTACCAGTCTCGATTAAAGCCATCCCTCCGGGGAGGATATTTGTGCTATCACTCAAGTGAAAATGAATTCTTGCCTTGGTTCTAAATATGCCAGTCACTCTGAAGTCTGCAAGACACTTGACCTGGTAACTCGGTCTTATTGGTGGTCTTCCATCTTCAAAAATGTACGAGACTAAGGGGGGGATTTATGAAGACCAACGTACAAGTACGCCGGTCTTATATTAAGCCCCGCCCCCCTTTTCGCCTCTTAGTGAATCCAGCCGGACGCCCGAATCTGCACCCGGCGTACCAAATCTACACCTACTTCCAGCAGGCGTAAATCATGATAGATGAGGCGCGGGAGGAGGCCATGCCTCCTCCCCGCCTCATCACGCCCCCTCATCACGCCTCTAGCGTACCCTTTGTAAATCCCCCCTAAGTCTTAAGGGGAGATTTATTAAATTATGTAAAATATAGACTAGTGTAAATTGCCCATAGCAACCAATCACAGCTCAGCGTTCAGTTCTAGTAAAATGAAAGAAGAGCTGTGATTGGTTTCTGTGGGCAGTTGGCACCAGTGTATATGAAGTGTCCCAGAACAGAGTATTTATCTGTAACTTTATGTTTGCACCTTTATTGTAGTTAGTTCTGTTCTGGAAAGGTGGTCCCACTGCAAACTGTGTATATTGTGTCACCCTTCTCAGTATTCAGGTCTGCTATTTCACTTGTTTCTCATGCATATTCAGTTATCACTGCCTAATGGTGTGATGATGCAATGGCTTGGTGAGTCACGTGACTGTTCCTTGGCTGCCATAGTAACCCCAATAGCTGTCGAGCTTTGGCTGGGGAATGCTATGTCACTTCCTGTCTACCTCAGTCTTCTCTCCACCTTCAGGGGAGAAGGGTGTGTGTTGCTGCTGCTCCTGTGTTACAAGGCCGCAACCCCGCGGTACCTGCTCCTGTACTGACCAGAAGTGCTCCGGTCCAGTCGGGACCTGTTTCTCCTTCTCAAGATTCTCAAGATTCCTCAAGATTATCCTCTCTAATCGAGATCTGGGTGTCGTTCTTCAGTCACTACTCTCATCATCATTTGTTATCATCAACAGCAAGTATTCATTTCAACTCCATTCCACCCAGTATCATTTCTTCAGCACTACTACTCCCATCATTCAGTCTCCTTACTACAAGTAACGCTATCATCACAGCCTATTGCAGCATCACCCATTACTTCATTATATCCAAGTCTGCCTTAATCCTGGTTGCATCCAGAGAGACTGTTGCTATTGGTTACCACCATTATAATAAGCGCACAACTACCGTTGTTTCTGAACCCTGGCATTGGTCTAGTTATTGGGGCCTTGACTAGGGACAACGAAGAATTGCTCGGCCTCCGCATGGTCAGGTCCCCGCTGGTTAGCTGCTTCCCCTCATGCCAAAACCGTGACCTAACATCAGGCAAGTGGCTACCCCGGTCCTACCCAATACTACCACCTACTTTGCCCGTAACAAAGCCACTAGAAGTAAACCCTCCAGGTTCCTGCAACCCCTGCCAATCTCTGATTCTCCCTGGCAACACATTGCAATGGATTTAATCACCGATCTACCGCCCTCTTCCAACTGTACTGTCATCTGGGATGTAGTGGACCCCTTCTCCAAAATGGCATACTTTTTCCCTCTTGCAGGACTGCCACCGACCACCCATCTAGGCTACCTGCAACTCCACATTTTCTTTGATCATGAAATTCTGTTAACTGAGGTCTGGAAAGTTAAATGAGGTCTGGAAAGTGCTTTGCTTGCTGCTAAAAGTCAGCTTGGAGGTCTACACTCTTCCCTGAGTTCTGCTACAATAACCATTTGGCCTGGGACGCGTCACCTTTCTACATAGTATTTGGACGGCATCTGTATCTACTGCTTCCTATCCCAGCATCTACCAAGGTTTTAGTATTAATTGTCATGTTCTAGAACTATCTATGAATCTAGTAACAGAGGAAAACATCCCTTCAACAGCGGCTCAAATGAGAATTCCTAGTTATAAATTTGTCCCTCAGTTACTTAGTCCTTTTGTGGTCCTGAAGAGGATGAACCTGGTGTCTTATAAACTCCAACTACTGCCTTTTCTTTAACCCCTTAAGGTCAAAGCCAATTTTCATTTTTGTGCTTTTGCTTTTTCCACTTATCTACGAATGTTAACGTTTTATTGCAAAAAAAAAAAAAAAAAAAGGAAAGGAAACCCTGTTGCAGTAAGCAGTTGACAGCAAGGCAAGGCTTGCTGTACTGTAGTTTGAGCAGTAGTTGGATCCACTCAGAGTAAGATAGGGATGTATAAAGCATTCCTAGTTTACTGTCAGCACTGTGTGAGACAGGGATTCCATTGGTCGGGTGCAGTACACCCAGCCCAGGTAATCTACAGTACACAGTGCAATATAAAAGCAGTGTACTGTGTCTGCTTTAAACAGATCACGCTGATGCATTACAGTACATAAATTGTAACATCAGTACAATCTATTTTACACTGGGTACATCAGTACATTGGCTATCTACCTCTTCTGCTCTTTGACAGCTCCACAGCTATTGCGCAACCCTGGCACTGTACTATAGTTAGTGCAATTTCTTTAGAATGTGCACTCACAAGCTCCTAGTGAGTCTCTGAAGAAATCACCTGGGCAACAAAAGGAAAGCAGGTGGGTTGGATAACCAGAGAGTGGACCTGGCTACCTACGGAGGGAACTTGGTCACTTAAGATGCTAATTTTTCGGCATGATCTGGCTACTGGGGATGCCACCTACAGGAGAGCCCTAACCATTAGGGACACTACCTATAGGGGGACCTGGCTACTAAGGATACTACTTATCCTGTTTACCTGTTTACTTGAAAAACTACCTATAGAAGCACCTGACCACTAAGGAAACTACCTACAGGGGGCACCTGGATAATGGAGTAAATAAGCTACAGTACAAGGAAGACCTTTCTAATAGGAGGACCTGACTAGTGGGGATAATTACCTACTGGGAGCATCTGTCTATATACTATAGGGCTCCATCTACCTAGTGGGGGACCTACTCCTCACCAAACTTTGATTGGCAGGTTAACAATTCTGGAGAGATGAGCAAAGGCTCATTTTTTTTTTAGATTTACAGTACCTAGAACCTGCCTTGTATAATGCATAGAGCCAAAGATGTATATATGTCTCCTAATAGGTAAATGAGGTGACGTCACTTCCTATTGTGTAACTTCTCCTACATAAAAAAGACAGTGATGATGGATCACACATCACCTCCTAGATCTACAGCCAGCAGCAATGAAGACTTTCCTGCTCCTCCTTATATCACTGGCCGGCTTGTCAGGTGACCATTACTAGAGACATTAGAAGAAAGCTATTACTATCACTAGGATGAGATGTTTCTATGGATGTGACCTTATTCTCTGTATTTTCCAGGTGTCCAGTCTCAGGCACTTGTCCAGTCATCAGACCCAGTGGTGATAAAGCCCGGGAATTCCTATAAACTCTCATGTACGGCTTCTGGATTCCCCTTCAGTAGCTATTGGATGCACTGGGTTAGACAGACTGCTGACAGAGGATTACAGTGGTTGGGTTATATTAACCCTGCTGGGACAGGCACACGCTATCATGACTCTGTTCAAGGACGATTCACAATCTCTAGGGATAACAATAATAACATGCTACATCTACAAATGAACAATGTGAAGACTGAGGACACTGCCGTGTATTACTGTGCAAGAGACGCACACTGGTGGAAGACATATCCTGAGTGTAACAAAAACTGATATAAAGCTTTATCGTTTCATCACTAGGTGGCAGCACATATAAAAAAAAAACTGCAGATCTGCAAAAAGGGAACAAATAACTTTCAAATTTAAATCTTACATATTACTTGTGATTAGTTGTGACATCCTTACTCTGCTACTACTGTAAAATTGGAAGTTAACTAACTTTTTTAACCTCTTAAGGACCCATGACGTACCGGCACGTCATGGATCACTGTCACTTAAGGACCCATGACGTACCGGTACGTCGGCCCTTTAAACGGGCGCCGCGGCCGGCCGGGTCCCGATCGGGGGAGATAGCCTGCTATAATACATAGCAGGCCATCTCTCCCTGTCGGCATGGAGGGTTGTTAACCCCCCCCATGCCGACGATCGCCGCTATTGGCTGATAAGCCCATAGCGGCGATCGGAACCTTTCCGGGCCATCGGTGGCCCGATGACCCGGAAAAAAATGGCGGTCGGTGCTGTCCGAGGACGGCACCGACCGCCATTACTGTAAAAAGTAATGGTGGTCACGGTACCACCGTCCCGATCGCCGTGAACGGCCGGCCAGCCGGCCGGCCGTTCACGGCGATCAAAGTCCCCACAAGTAATAAATACCTGCTCCGGACCCCTCAGCTAGGTAGCTGAGGGGTCCAGAGCAGGTATTTGTACATTACTCACCTGTCCCGGGGTCCTGATCGGCGTCTTCCGGGTTCCCGGCGTCCTCTTCATCTTGTCGGGACTTCGGCTTCTTCCGTGAGTCCCGATCGGCTTTTTCCGGCTCCAGCGTCGTCTTTTTTGTATTTTTCCGGCTCCAGCGTCGTCTATTTTCGGATCTTGCGCTCTGCTGCCCCCTAGCGGCTGATAAGTGTAATACACGTATCAGCCACTACAGGGATGTTCAGAATGTAGTAAAAAAAAAAAATTTTTCCCCAATTTTTTTTTTTTCTATTTTCCGCACCCTATCGCCGCTGAGTGTTGATCAGCATCGCACGAAAGTGCGCTGCTAATCAGCAACTCCTCCTTTTTGGCGTAGGGTGGTTTTTTTTTATATCCTACTGCCACGGTCTGCTGATAAGTGCCGAACATAAGTGCGGCATTTATCAGCAACACCATTTTTGGGGTAGGTTTTTTTTGTATACTTACTGTAAAAAACACGTAAAAAAAACACTACATTACACCACACTACATTGAATAAAGTTTTACACTACACCACTACATACCCCATATACCAATCCCCATATAAAGATGGCCCCCAGGGTGTTTTCGGTGTCAGAGGGATACGTTATTATTGCCTCCGACACCGAAACAGCCAGTGAGGATGAATGGGGGGTCCTTTGTTCCTCCATTCATCCTCATCCTCCTCATCATCCAGTGACGTGCCTGGGAGTAGCGTAGCGTACGCTGCCCCCCAGACACGTCTTTTCTGCCAGTACCGTCCCAATAAGAGATGACGGTATGGCGTGAAATTCTACAAACTGTGTGAGCGTACCTCAGGGTACACTTACAGATTTAGGGTACGTGCACACTGCGGAATGGCGAAGGATAACCCTTCGTGCATTCCGCAGCTGGCACCCGCCGGCGGACTGATGCAGGGGCGCGTCTCCGCCCGTGTCATAGACTCTATCCTATGCATGGGCGGATTCCATCATCCGTCATTCCATCAACACGTTGGACGCAGAGCGGAATCCGCCCGTGCATAGAATGGAGTCTATGACACGGACGGAGACGTGCACCTGCATCTGTCCGCCGGCGGGTGCCAACTGCAGAATGCACGAAGGGTTATCTGTCGCGATTCCGCAGTGTGCACGTACCCTTAGAGTGTATGTAGGAAGGGACACCCGAATGCAGCCCCCAGATGCCCCCTCTCCCCCCCATCCTCGGAAATAGTGGGGACATCGTCCGGGAACTGATCTTCCCACTGCTGGATAAAGGTTACCACCTGTACGGGGATAACTTTTATACCAGCACCCCCTCTTCCGGTCCCTCGCTGCCTGAGCTACTGTAGCTTGCGGCACGATCCGAACATATCAGAAGTAGTAATAGCGCCCTAATATTTAGCAGCCATGGAGCGGACCCAGCACTTCTGGATATGAAGGACCCCGTATCGCACCAGGACAACATTCTCCAGGTGACGTCCCCCACACTGGAAAACAGGAGACCCCAGAAGAAGTGCAGAGTGTGGTGTAACAGGGGGATCAGGAAGGACACCATTTTCCAGTGTGACACCTGTCCTGATCCCCCCGGCCTCTGCATACTGGATCGCTCCAAGGCGCACCACACGTCACTGGGGTTCTACATTATCTAAATTCTGTCCCTTATTCCTATTTCAGGGGTCACGTTGATCCGGGGATTATTCTGATCGCCATTATGGAGTCGGGAAGGAATTTTTTCCCAGCGATGAGGCTACTGTCGTCTGCCTCACGAGGGTTTTTTGCCTTCCTCTGGATCAACACAGGTTGAGTTTGATGGACACCTGTCATTTCCAACCTTATAAACCAATAATTGGCCTAATACCCCCAAATAAATTAGAATTGTCCCTTTTCCCCAGCTAAATAGGTATGGCCGCCATTCCCATTAGAGGATGCCATGATGCAATTACAAAGCCTCTGTGCGGCCAGGACAGTAGAAACCCCCCACAAGTGACCCCATTCTGGAAACTACACCCCATAAGGAATCTAACAAGTGGGGCAGCGGGTATATGGCCCCCTGGTGACGGCCACATTTGGGACGTGAAAATGAAAAAAATGGTATTTTTTATTTTCACGGCACATGTTCTACACATGTGCCCATCACTAGTGGGGTCCATATGCTCACTGCACCCCTTGTTAGATTCCTTATGGGGTGTAGTTTCCAGAATTGGGTCACTTGTGGGGGGTTTCTACTGTTCTGGCAGCACAGGAGCTTTGTAATTGCGACATGGCCTCCATCCCCCATTCCAGCCTCTAAATGGCGCTCTGTCCTTTTGGTGACTTGCCCTGTGCCCATATGGCAAATTATGTCCACATGTGGGGTATTTTCGTACTCAGGGGAAACTACCCTACACGTTTTGTGTTCATTTTCTTTTTTAACCCCTTGTGGAAATGGAAAAAAATCAAGGCTAGACCAACATTTAGTGTAATTTTTTTTTAATTTTTACTCTAAATCATTGATCTTGTCTTGATTTTTTCATTTTCACAAGGAGTTAAAAGATAAAAAAAAAACCACAATGTGTAGAGCAATTTCCCCTGAGTACGGAAATACCCCACATGTGGACATAAAGCGCCATGCGGGTGCAGGGTAAGCCTCCAAAGCGAAGGTGCGCCATTTGGTTTTTGAAGGCTGGATTTGGATGGAATGGATTTCGAGGGGCCATGTTGCATTCAAAAGGCCTCTGTGTTGCCAAGACAGTTAAACCCCCCACAAGTGACCCTATTATGGAAACTACACCCCTCAAGGAATGTAACAAGGGGTGTAGTCAGCATATGGACCCCACTGGTGACGGGCACAAATGTGGAACAATGTGGCGTGAAAATGAAATATTAAATTTTTTACACTATAATGTTGGTCTAGCCTTGAATTTATCATTTTCACAAGGGGTTAAAAGAGAAAAAAAAACACAAAATGTGTAGAGCAATTTCCCCCTGAGTCCGTAAATACCCCACATGTGGACATAAAGCGCCATGTGGGCGCAGGGCAAGCCTCTGAAGGGAAGGAGCGCCATTTGGATTTTAGAGGTTGGATTTGGCTAGAATGGATGATGAACGCCATGTCGCATTTACAGAGCCCTTGTGCTGCCAAAACACTGTAAACCCCCCACAAGTGACCCCATTCTGGAAACTACACCCCTCAAGGAATCTAACAAGGGGTGCAGTGAGGATATGGACCCCTGGATGACATTTGTGCCATGAAAGTGAAAAAATGAAAATTTTCACTTTCACGTCACATTTTTCCACATTTGTGCCCGTCACCAGTGGGGTCCATATGCTCACTGTGCCCCTTGTTAGATTCCTTGAGGGGTGTAGTTTCCAGAATGGGGTAACTTGTGGGGGGTTTCCAGTGTCTTGGCAGCACGAGGGCTTTGTAAATGCGACATGGCCCTTGAAATCCATTCCAGTGAAATCCAGCTTCCAAAAGCCAATTGGCGCTCCTTCCCTTTGGAGGCTCGTCCTGCGCCCGCTTGGCACTTTATGTCCACATGTGGGGTATTTCTGTACTCGGGAGAAACTGCGCTACACGTTTTGTGTTTTTTTTTCCTTTTATCCCTTTGTGAAAATGAAAAATTGAAGGCTAGAACAACATTTTAGTGTAAAAAATACTTTAGTCTTTTTTCAAGCCATATTGTTTGGAAAATCTGTGAAGCACCTGTGGGGTCCAGATGCTCACCGCACCCCTTGTTACATTCCTTGAGGGGTGTAGTTTTCTAAATGGTGTCCCTTTAGGGGTGTTTTTTAGGTTTTGGCACCCCAGAGCCTCTGCCAACCTGAAGTGGTACAGTCAAAAATGACCAAAAATAACGGAGCCATTGAAATTCACTAGGCGCTCCCTTATATCTGAGGCTTGTGGTTGCGTCAAATAGCGCAATAGGGCCACATATGGGGTATTTCTATAAACTGCAGAAACGGGGCAATAATTATTGG
This sequence comes from Dendropsophus ebraccatus, assembly GCF_027789765.1. Taxonomy (NCBI): domain Eukaryota; kingdom Metazoa; phylum Chordata; class Amphibia; order Anura; family Hylidae; genus Dendropsophus; species Dendropsophus ebraccatus. Next base: position 44,031,912 of record NC_091456.1, read on the forward strand.
GGTGCATTTCTCTGGTAATAGGTTTATAATTATGAAAAATATTGGATTACAATAAAATCTCTGCACAGAAAATTAAAATTTTCAAATTTCTTACACACTTAGCTTTTATTTCTGTGACTCCCCTAAAGGGTTAAAAAACTTTCTGGATGTGCTTTTGCAGAGTTTAGGGGGTGCAGTTTCTGAAATGGGGTGCTTTGTGGGGCTTTCTAACATACAGGCCCCTCAAATACACTTTAAACCTGAACAGGTCCCTAAAAATATCTGATTTTGAAATTTTACTGAAAATTTGGAAATTTGCTGCTAATGTTTTAAGCTTCCTATTGTCTAAAAAAAATGAAATATAGTTTAATAAATGCCGCCAACATAAATAGACATGTTGCTAATGCTATTTAATATATAATTTATGTGGTATAACCATTTTCTGTATAAGCAGAAAAGTTTTAAAGTTAGAAAAATGCATTTTTTCACAATTTTTCACGCTATTTTGGTTTTTTTCATAAAGATTCGTTATAAGTATCGACTCCAATTTACAAGAAATGTGAAGTACAATATGTCACGAGAAAACAATCTCAGAATCAGCCGGATAGGTAAAAGCATCCCGAAGTTATTAATGAATAAAGTGACACTGGTCAAATTCATACAATTTGCTCCGGTCCTTAAGGCCATTTCAGGCCCGGTCCTTAAGGGGTTAATAGTAAATTATAATACTGTATATATAAAAAAAAACAATGTAAGTGATGTGTGTCTATATGTCAGAATACTGATGAAATGCTAATACTCCAGGGACTTGTCTGTCTAGCTCCTTCTCCTACACACTGACTAGACTAAACTGCACTCCACCCACCAGGATTAGGTCCTAACCTCAGGGAACTAACTAACCTGGCTGTGATTGGTGTGCTATGTGCTTGCAGATATGAGAGAGAAAGACATAGGTCGAAGAAAGGAGGGAAAGCACCTTGCACCTGTGAGTGGCAACACGTGACTTACAGTAGTTAACCTCTGGAATACTTCAGCTGTACAATAGAAAGGTTACATAAGACACAGTAGTGACACCCAGTGGGAAAACATGCTAAATACAGCGGACACTTCATACCACCTGTGTGAGCCCAAGAGTGTTACCTTAACTAGGTGCAACTAAGTTTAGGGGCCCGTACTGGGTCACTACAATTCCTTAGATCCCGGTGATCCTCTGAAGAAATGACTGTGCAAGCACAACCTCCACTGCTAGTTCACCTGAGCAACAAAAGTAAAGCAGGATGGATGAATAAACAGAGAAGGGACCTGGTTACCGAGGATGCTACCCGGTCACCAGGCACCACTGCTACCAGAGCCACCACGGCTAGATCACCTGGGCAACAAAATGAAAGAAGGATGGATAACCATAGAACGGACCTGGATGCCCCTCCCCCCAACCCACTGGGGGGTGGTTTGGTGTTGGGCGGTGGGTATTACCATTTACCTTGTCATTCTTTATAAAGCGCTTTACCCCTTTTGTACTTACACGTACTTCACTGTTTGCAGCAGATGTTTTATTTCAGCTTTGTCCCACAAGGACACAAATTGAAAACCTTCAATGCCGCTGCAAAGAGTAAAGTGTGTGGAAGCATGTACACTGTATATGGAATTGCAGTGTACATTATAATGCATTTCAGGGGGTATGGTGTGTATTATAATGAATTTCAGGGGGTACGATGTATATTACAATTAATGTCATAGGGTACAGTGTATATTATAATGAATTTTAGGGGGCATGGTGTGATAAAAACTTCTACAGCATAATAACCTGATTGGGCGATTATTATTATATTACTGACCTAGTTATGTGACATAAATATTGTCAGCATTATTTGAATGGCGGGTCTGCAGTGGAGCAAAGTGCTTTTGAGCCGACAAACTCCATTGTTTCTTGCTCAGTCTACTCGGGGAACCTTGACGGGTTAGCTACACCCAGACGTTCAACCCTGGGACTCGTACTACCAGACCTGACACTCTGTGGGCTCTTCTGGCATAAGGCGGTCTTTCTTTTACCCTAACTGTGAGTATGAGATTCTTCAACAAGTCATACACAGTACAAGTTGCCCCAGCAGAGTTCTATACTACTAGACAAGGACCATCTAAGTAACATCTACTGCCAATTCTACCTGCACCCTAGTCAAGCCCCATGGTAATAATAAAAACTAGAGATCGTGGTGCAAAAACTGACGCCCCATACAGCCCCATACATGAAAAAATAAAAGCTCCATAAGAGTCACAATAGGGTCATTGTTATCACACCTATTTGCAAAAAAAGTTTTGCTGTAAATAAAAATAGTAAAACATTAGAAAAGCAATATAAACTTCATATCGCTGTCTTCACACTGACCTATAGAATAAAGATATCATGTCAGTTTTACTGTAAAGTGCTTTACGTAAACAGGGAACCACCCAAAATTTGCAGAACTGTGTTTTTTTCCCAATTTCATCCCATAAATAATGTTTTGGGGGTTCCATCATACATGTTATGGTAGATTGAAAGACGCCATTACTAAGTATACCCGTTCCTGAAGATCACAAGCCCTCACATGTCCCGTAGATGGAAAAATAAAAGAGTTATAGCTCTTAGAAGACGAGGAGGAAAAAACGAAATGCTAAACTGAAAATTGGCGTAATCCTTAAGGCCATTTTGGGCTCTGTCCTTAAGGGGTTAAGTGCTAGACTCAGCTTTTATTGTTCCGCACCGGCACCCACACACACCTGGTTCTAACCTTTCAAATTCAGTGTTACTATACCTGGGGGTGGGCATACCTCTCCCGGCCACCGTGACAAGTGCTTAGTCAGTACACCCCAACATCTAGCCCACTGCTGACAACACCTAGCAACCCCAGGTTACTACAAAAAAAATATTTTTATAATGTATATATGTTTAGTAGTCTGATACCACCTTAGGCACAGACCACCACTTTCTGCCAGTACTTAGCTTTTCCCAGTACACCTGTGGCAGTGATAACTGAGGTAATAAGAAGGGGTTAGGGTCCATTTAAACAGAAAGATTATCTGAGTGATTATCTGCCATACATTTGAAGCCAAAGCCAGAAACAAACTATAAACATAGATAAGGTCATAAAGGAAAGCCTGAGATTTCTCCTCTTTTCAAATCCATTCCTGGCTTTGGCTTCAAATGTTTGGCAGATAATCTGTCAGTTAATCTTTCTGTGTAAATGGACCTTAGGGTACAAACCCACTTGACGTATTTGCTGCGTGAATCAGTCTTAAAAATAAGCAGGCAAAACTCAGGTTGGCTTTATACAATTGTTCTGTGTTAAAATACGCAATTGCGTATTTTTGAAGCATGAAGCTACATGCGTTTTTCGCACAGGTTGTTAACAACTGATGCTTTGCTAACAACAAGCTTCACGCTTCAAAAATACGCAATTGCGTATTTTAACGCAGAACAATCGTATAAAGCCAACCTGCGTTTTGCCTGCTTATTTTTAAGACTGATTCACGCAGCAAATACGTCAAGTGGGTTTGTACCCTAATAAGGGTACAAACACACACACCGTATATGCAGCAGATACGCAGCAGATCTGCAGCAGATTTGATGGTGAAGACTTGATGCTGTGTTCAGTTATTTAGATCTAATCTGCTGCGTATCTGCTGCGTATCTGCTGCGTATTTGCTGCGTATCACAACAGTAAATACGCTGCGTATACGGTGTGTGTGTGTTTGTACCCTAAAAGGGTTATCCAGCGCTACAAAAACATGGCCACTTTTCCCCCTCTATTGTCTCCAGATTGGGTGGGGTTTCAAACTCAGTTCCATTGAAGTAAATACAGCTTAAAGGGGAACTCCGGATAAGAACTACTTGTTTTCTATTAAACGTTAAAAGTTATATAGATGTGTCTATACAATGTGTTACTGTATCTGTGCGGTTCTGCCACACTGGTAGCTGATAGAAATCCAGGAAGTGAAAATGGCCTCTGTGCCAATTCACATTGTCTCCTGCTCCTTCTGCTATCCCACCTTAGGAGACAAATCTTCCATGCCTCTGTCTCACATTGTGTGTGTTTGCTGATGATGCAGACCGGAGGCTTGGCTGGATCAGCCAATCCCCAGACCAGCCAAAAGCAGGTGCAGCATTAATTTTACTGATTGTAATGGGTGGGGGACTGATGATCACATGAGGGAAACACAATACAGAGCAAAAACCTCCCAAACAAATGGATTTTTGGATTTTTGGATTTTAGTTTCAAAACTGGGATAGACAGGTAAGTAATGCGTTATGCCTCTGCAGAAGTTTCATTTTTTTAACCTCTACCTGGAGTTCCCCTTTAATTGTAAACCACACCTGAACTGGAGACAAGAAAGGGGGGAAAGTGGCCATGTTTTTGTAGCGCTGGATAACCCATTTAAACTCCAGCTTAGTAATAGGCACAAACATGTGGGGTTTTTTTGTTTGTTTTTTTAAACTGTTATTACATTTAAAAAGAAAAATAAAGGACAACTCCGGCAGGACCTAAAAAAAAAAAACACAGACACACACAGATCATACTTACCATCCCTTCGGTGACGATCGGCACTTGAATCCCCTGCCGCTCGCAACTCCATCACCTCCGGCCCAGGTCTTCACAACTCCCTCACTTCTGGGTCCGTGTGAAGTGAATGGGAGAGAAAAGGCTGCCGGTGTGCATGCGCACCGGCAGCCTTTTCATTGGCTGGAGCGCATCACATGGCTTCCAGCAAGCTCAGCCAATCATGTCCCATTTCACCAGAAGACGCCAAGGAGGATCAAGACCTGGCCCGCCCCCCCCCCCCCCGACTCTGACGACATCGTCACAAAATGGCCCCCGGGAGAAGAGGACTGGGTCAACCGTAATCGGGTATGTATACTTTATTTAACTTCCGGAGGGGAGGGTGGTCGGGGGTCGGAAAGGAGGGGAACAGGGCCAGACTGCTTATTTAGACACATTACAGTTATATAACTTTGTAATGTGTGTTAAATAAACTAAAAAAAAAGAAAACCGCCGGAGTTGCCCTTTAATCTTAGAATAAAGTTAATAAGAGAAAATAAAAATTACCTCTCGAGCAGAGGAAACCCTGTGGCAGTAAGCAGTTGACATGCTTGCTGTACTGTCGGTTAAGTGGGAGTTTGATCTGCCAGTAATATAGGGATGTATAAAACATCCTAGTCACCCCACTGAGTGCCCTAACAGGACAGAGAGCCATGACTAGTTGCAGGTTAGCTGACTAGTTCACAGCTGTCTTCCAGCTTCACGTGCAGGATTAAAAAGCATTTTACACTACATGAAGCTTACGGAGCCCGGGGCCCCCGACACCATAGGTGACTCGGCTGCGAGGACTGCAGTTGTTCTGGGAGCCAAATCAGCACATATGTGCTGGTTGGTTCCCTATTGGTAATATATTTCTGTGTATAGGGGGGTAATACCTGTTTGTTCATTAGCAGTATAGAGGTAATACTTCATCACCCTCAGTGCTCTTGATGGTGCCACATCCTCGTCATTCCTTATGTAGCATTTTATCTGACTTTGGGCTTGCACATACTTTACTGTTTGCAGCCGTACATACTGTAATGAATGTCAGGGGGAACAGTGTATATTACTTACAGTAAAATGTCATGTGTTACATTATAATAAATTTCAGGGGCATGGTGTGTAATATAATGGGGTACAGTTTGAGCCCATGGGAGTTGCAATTTTACATGATAACATTTCTATAGTTTAGTAACTGGTAGTTTGAATTACTGATGTAGTTATGTAAATGAAAGTGGTAAGTAGAGGAAAATGAGGTGACGTCACTTCCTATTGTGTGACATCTCCTACATAATAAAGACAGTGATGATGGATCACACATCACCTCCTAGATCTACAGCCGGCAGCAATGAAGACTTTCCTGCTCCTCCTTATATCACTGGCCGGCTTGTCAGGTGACCATTACTAGAGACATTAGAAGAAAGCTATTACTATCACTAGGATGAGATGTTTCTATGGATGTGACCTTATTCTCTGTATTTTCCAGGTGTCCAGTCTCAGGCACTTGTCCAGTCATCAGACCCAGTGGTGATAAAGCCCGGGAATTCCTATAAACTCTCATGTACGGCTTCAGGATTTACCTTCAGTAGCTATTGGATGAGCTGGGTTAGACAGGCTGCAGACAGAGGATTACAGTGGTTGGGGGAGATTAACGGTGCCGGGGGTACTATAAACTATCATGATTCTGTTAAAGGACGATTCACAATCTCCAGAGATAACAGTAATAACATGTTACATCTACAAATGAACAATGTGAAGACTGAGGACACTGCCGTGTATTACTGTGCAAAATACGCACACTGGTAGAAGACATATCCTGAGTGTAACAAAAACTGATATAAAGCTTCATCATTTCATCACTAGGTGGCAGTACATATTCTATAAATTCGTAGTGATGGAAAAGAATAGTAATACATAAATAAAAACTGAAAAAAAAAACAACTTAAAAATTACAATCTTGCATATTAGTTGTGGTTAGTTACAATATGAGTCACTAAGGGGGAAATTTATCAAGGGCTTTGTGCCTATTTTTAGGCGAATAATTGGATAATTTCTATTTGTGAACCAGTATTCGACAAATAGTTTTTAGATGTAACTATTTTTAATCTGCCTGTTTTGAGAAATCACCCAAAAATGTGCATAATCCAGGATTTTCAACCAATTTATAATTTGTTACTTTTTAAAAAGTCGCAAAAACTAGTGCAGGTGTAGTGACCCACCAGGCACTACAAAGTTTTATCTGCAATATGACATGTGCTTTGTATAAAGTAACTGTATAATGCTTTATCATTGGTGTCCAGCAGGTGGCAGTGCATTGCCAACATGTTGACAGTGAGCATTGGGACCCAGCGGCCTTCCACCTCAAGTGTGTTGCCTAGGCAACAGTAGGAGGTCTTACAGGTCCTGAGAGGAGTTGAATAGAGGTAGTCGGTGAGGAGGAGCAGACACGTGCTCTCCATCATAGTCAGATATAAGCAGTCGTGTGCTGACTAAAACCTTCAAGTAAGTAAAGTAACCTGCTGAGTGCAGAGCAGGCAAAGCAAGAAGAGAGAAGAGAGATTCTAACCAGCCAGATAAAGGCTATAACCACTAAGGCAGAGGGAACCCAATGCTCACTTCATGCAGCCTGACTGGAGAGTGACTGAACACCATTCCAATGTGCTGTATTACTGTGTAAACCAGAAAGTAAAGTCCCTCAGTTATATCACCGTCTATTCATTGTCTCCAATCACTGGAAACCAACCACCTCATTGCTGTGACGACCGCCCGGGGCCTTAGGAGAGCCAGGACAGCTAAGGTAGGAGTAAAGCACCGTGACACTATTGCCCCTGACAACACCACCGGCACCCTATCTGGCCCTAATAGAGCCTCCAGTCCATTGTGCGGACGTTGCAAAATGGCATCACGAAACAGGATAGAGACCTCTGCGCCTTGATCCATCAGTACCCTACTGATATCCAGGGGTGTCCCCCTGACAGAGACTGAGATTAGAAACCCCAAAAGTGACTTTTACCTGCTTAAAACAGCTGAATACTGCATTCACTAATTCACACTGGCAGAAGAGAGGTTAATCGGCCGTTTTAAGAGATTAGACTGCCCTCCTGCTGCCCATATATGGAGAGAGGCTGTGTGCTGGACAGTGGTATTACATGCTGTGTCTGGGTGGATTGCTTGCAAGTCTCCCTGTGAATACAATCTATGCTACAGCCCCCTCTATAAGTGTCTCTTACAGAAATAAGAGTTCAGCAAGCTGCTTGACCAGAGGAGCCAACCTTCTTCAAGGGGGAGCACAAAAATACAGCCGGCATTGTGTTAAAGGAGCCCAGCCAGGCTGTACACTCAGCAAGCTCCTAAGTCCCTGGAGTCCAGGATTTCATGCTGTGGACACATGAGTGAGTACTATTGGGGGAATAAAGCAGGGAAAAGTCTGTTTAAAGTATTAGCTATCTCCCTGAGTTGCTCATTTTCCATAAACAAGTTGCTGCATTTATTCTTAAAGGAGCCACGTCCCAATTTCCTGCCCGTTGCCCATAGCAACACTCCCAAAAAAATATAAGTTAGCTCAATTTAAATCTGCTAGGTGCAGAATGTTGAGGACAATGTTGGACAGCAAAGACAACACCCAAGTGGGCCACAGCAGTTCTTCAGCTCCCATTACACCCATCTGCATTATGCAAATAAGTATGCCATACTATCCAGGCGCATCATGGTATCCTCATTATGATGGAACACCTGGTACCCTTCAAGAATTTAGAGAAAAAATGCAAAGTCATTTTAAACTGTGCTCTGTTACTGAAGAACAGAAAGTTGAAATTTTGATCAACCAATTACAAGGACCTGCACTCCGTGAGGTCAAGTCCTGGCCTGGACATGAGCGCCAAAACAGTAAACAGATTCTAGACCGACTGAGTGTTACCTTTGAGTCTAGAACTGCTTCTGAGCTGAAGAAGCGTTTCTTTGGGATGAGACAATGCCCCAAGGAGTCGCTTAGAGACTATTCCCTGACCCTGCAGGAAGCATGGCGAGCTGTTATTTGGGTCAATCCTCATGAAGCAGTAGGTCAAGACCAAACCCTTCGTGAACAGTTTATTGAAGGTGTGTTAGACAAGACTCACAGGAGCCAGTTGAAAATGTTGTCTGTACAGCATCCGAATGCTTCTTTCCTAGAATTTAAAGAACTAGCCATAGAAATACTAGAGGAGAAATCTCTGCCAGAATGGCAAGAAGATTACAGAAGTGTGGCGACTCCCATACCAGCACCTGTAAATCTGATGGTTGAACAGAGTGCTCAGTCCCCGACTGCTCAAGTCTCACATTGCGCTAAAGCTATGGAAAAAGTAGAGAATGAAGCAACACTGGCTAACCAAATATCACACCTCACCGAAGCAATGGAAAGAATGATGAAGCGGATGGATCGACTAGAAAACCCCTCTAGACAAGGAAGAGAAAGTCCCCCCATACGGAGCCGAGAGCGACCACCACCACCTACAAGAGAAAGACAGTGGCAACCACCGGTTAGATGCTCAGATACCTGGTATCAGAGTACCAGAGGATTACAGTGTAAATATTGTCACCACAAAGGGCACCTTGAGGAAGATTGCTGGCAGTTAAACGACAATCCCCTGAGCCTGCGGGACACCCCTCAGGTGGAGAGGCGATAGGTCCCAGAGATGCTACATGGATGCCAAAGTATGTGGGTTCTAGGCCTACAGTCGAAGTCAGCATTAACGGTGTGAGCTTCCCTGCCTTGATTGACACTGGATCTCAAGTGACCACTATAAGGGCCGCAGCATTTGAAAAGTGTAGTAATGGGGCACAGTTAACAAAAACTCCAGAAGCCTTGCTCCACATCATCGCTACTAATGGAAAATCTGTACCTATACACGGGTATTGGGAGCCAACCTTGCAGATTGGCGACACAGAACTTCCCCGACAAGGAGTGATCGTGATTCAGGTCCCTGAGGATGAAAACTTCTCAGTGATCTTGGGCACCAACGTACTCCGCCATTGCTTTACTGAAGTGCTGGAAGCCCTACGAAAGACTTTACTAAATGTGCCTAGAGGCTCTCAGAAGGCCATCCATAAAACTATGAAAGTGCTGGCAGCTCAACAGAGGTTCACTAATATCAAAGGAGAAATATGCCATGCTTGCATCAAAGACTCTCAACCAATCCGGCTGCAACCTGGCACTGAGACTATGGTGTGGTGTAGAGCTTCCATGGGACTACAAGGACAAGATTACCCGGCATTGATAGAACCGACCCTAATAGGAGATGACATACCTGTCATGGCGGCTAGAAGTCTTGTGACAGTATCTCGTGGCCAAGTACCCATTCGTTTGTTGAACCTTAGCAACCAGCCAGTGGACTTGAGAAAGTATCAGGCAGTAGCCAGCTTGTACAGTATTCATCAGGAAGATCTGCTTGAAACGTCTGTTACTGCTGCCCAACAAACTTCAGCAGGCAATTCAACTGAAGATCCAGATTCACAATCCTGGCTGTCCGAACTAAGTATCGGTGATGACACCACCTCCACTGAACAGATTCAAGGTGTGCTGGAGGTAGCCAAGCAACATCATCAAGTCTTCAGCAAACATCCTATGGACTATGGACAGACCAGTTTAATCCAGCATACCATACCAACCGCTACGCATCCTCCTATCAGGGAGAGATACAGGCCTGTGCCTCCTGCCATGTACCAACAAGTGAAGAAAATGGTCCAAGATATGAAAACCACCAACATTGTCCAGGATAGCCACAGTCCCTGGGCTGCTCCCCTAGTCCTAGTAAGGAAGAAGGACGGAACAATCCGCTTCTGTGTGGACTATCGTAAGGTCAACAACATAACGCATAAGGACGCCTATCCATTGCCTCGGATAGAGGAGTCACTTGCAGCTTTAGGCTCTGCAGCCTTCTTCTCAACTCTGGATCTGACCAGTGGCTACTGGCAAGTTCCCATGGCACCAGAGGACAAAGAGAAAACTGCCTTTACTACCCCGATGGGCCTCTTTGAATTCAACTACATGCCATTCGGGCTCTGCAATGCTCCCGGAACTTTTCAGAGATTGATGGAGAGATGTCTAGGACATTGGAACTTTGAGACAGTCCTATTGTACTTGGATGACGTAATAGTGTACTCCAAAACCTATGAAGAACACCTACAGCATCTGGCGGAAGTGCTTAAAAATCTTGCGCAGCATGGGTTGAAAGTTAAGCCTTCAAAGTGTTACTTGTTGAAACCACAAGTGAAATACCTTGGTCATGTTGTGAGTGCCGCTGGCGTGCAACCTGACCCAGACAAGATAGCTCCTGTGAAGAATTGGCCTGCACCTAGAACAGTCAAGGAAGTTAAGAGTTTCCTTGGGTTCGCTAGCTATTACAGAAGATTCATTCCAAAATTTGCCCAGATAGCTAGTCCTCTCCAAGAGCTCCTCAAAGGGAATCCTAAAGATCGTCAGAATTCACGAATCCCTGTGGAATGGACTAGTGAGAGAGAAGCTGCATTCCAGCAATTAAAAGGCAAGCTTACTGAACCACCGATACTGGGATATCCGGACTATAGCCTGCCCTTCAGTCTATACACTGATGCCAGTAAGAAAGGCCTTGGAGCAGTGCTCTCCCAGACACAGAATGGAACCGAAAGAGTAATCGCTTACGCAAGTCGATCATTGAGAGAACCTGAGCAAAATGATCAAAACTATAGCTCCTTTAAGTTAGAGCTTCTTGCTTTGGTATGGGCAGTGACTGAAAAATTCAAAGACTATCTAGCAGCTTCTACATTCACTGCCTACACGGACAATAACCCATTGGCGCACTTGAACTCAGCTCGCTTGAGAGCCCTAGAACAAAGGTGGGCTTCTTGACTAGCTAGTTTCAACTTTACCATCAAATACCGGTCTGGTAAGGCCAATGACTATGCCGATGCTTTGTCCAGATTACCCGCAGAGAAGGAACTTATATCCATTGATGAGCAGTGGGAAGATGTGGAAATGCCCGCTTTCTACGCTCGATTTGCATGGCAAGAGGCTCAGCAGATAAAGCATAACGCTCTCAGTAGTCCCCAGCAGAGTGATCTTGTTCCTCCAGTTGAAAAAGAATGCTGGCTAAAGCTTCAGGCGGAAAGCAGAGTAATCGGTGAACTATTGGATTACTTCTCCAGTGGGCGAGTTCCAGAGAGAATCCGAAAACACAGAGCCGACACAGAACTGACACGGCTTTGGCGACTGAGAAAATCCCTCTTCCTGTTGAGAGTTTTGCTTTATCGCAGAATTCTAGACCCAGTCACTTATGAACGAGTCTTCCAAGTGGTGATACCCAGAAGAGATGCCAAAATCGTCCTGGACATGTATCATGACCAATCTGGCCACTTTGGAGTTCAAAAGACAGAAACTACCATCCGAAAAAGATTCTTTTGGGTCAATATGAGAGCTGACATTGAGGATTGGTGTCGTAAGTGCCCCACTTGTGTAGTGAACAAGAGTGAAAGACAGGATCAGCGTGCACCACTCCATCCAATTGTGAGTAAAAGTCCCCTTGAAATTCTAGCCATTGACCATGTGAAAATTGGACCAAGCCGATCTGGACACACCCATGTCTTAACCATGGTTGATCATTACACCAAATTTGTTGTAGCTGTTCCTGTAAAAGATCTCACTGCCAAAACTACAGCTGCCACCTTGTGGAAAAGCTTCATCCTACCCTATGGCAGCCCTGACAAGATTCTCACTGACAAAGGATCTGCTTTTAAATCTGAGCTGTTCCAAGAGTTGTGTGCTCTGTACAGTTGCAAAAAACTGAGGACAACAGCATACCACCCTCAAGGAAACGGATTATGTGAGAAAGTGAACCAAATCCTGATTAACAGAGTCAAAACCCTCTCCACAGAGAAGAAGGCAGATTGGCCAAAGTTTCTTCCAGAACTAGTGTTCCTTTACAACAATATTTCCCATTGTTCCACAGGATACACTCCTTACTATCTAATGTTTGGAAGACATGGAAAACTACCTGTAGACGTTGCTCAAGACATCTCCATGCCAGATTCAGAATCTCTTCTTACTCAATCAGATTGGGTTAAAGAACATCAGAGACGTCTAGAAGATGCCAAAGAAATTGTTGACTCTAGAATTGAGAAAGCTCAACAAAAACAGAAGCAGGATTATGATCTACATGCCTGTGCTGAACCCTTTCAAACAGGAGATTCCGTATGGTTGAAAAACAATCATCCTACTAGTAAGCTAGATAGCCATTGGGAGCGTGAACCGTACATTGTGCAAAATATTCTTTCTCCAGAAGTGTACGAAATTTATCGTGAAAATCACGGTACTCAGCGAGTACATCGCAACAGGCTAAAGAAATGTTTGAGGGAACCTGATCCTCAACCGCATTCAAGTAAAGAGCCTGAACCTTTTGCACAAGCATCAACACCTCAGCAAAGTACCACTACTGGATTAGATCCGTTCCAGTGGTTCCTCCAACCTCATATCAACATACTGGTTCCAGGGCCTGCAAACCCTACTTCAGTGGAGACCCAACAGAGTCCTCTGCCTATGCCTCCTTTACCAACTGAAAATATTGACACTCCAGAGAACTTCTCTACTTCGCTTCATGGCTTGGAAGAAGAAGGTACAGAACCAGAAGGAAGTACCCAAAACACTTTGCGAAGATCTCGAAGGGAGAATAAAGGAAAGCTTCCCAATCGTCTGAGAGATTATGAACTGTTACCACCGCCAAGGAAGTTATCCTTTGCAACAAAGACTTTCTTGATTTAAGCTAAAAACAAGTAAAAGATTCCACATCTGCTCAGGATATCACCCTAGTTGCGCCATGTTTGCGCCAAAGTCCCTTGCTTTTCCCCTTCTCATGTTCAGATGAACTGTTCATTATCCCTGAAAGGAATTTACTCTATGGATCGCAGTCATCGCCTTGTGGATTACAATTATTTCTATTTGTGTTTTTCCTATGGAATAACTTATTTTTGAGAACTATGCTATTCCCAGGATGTTCTTGTAGATGCGACGTTCAAGTTGACCGCCCAGAGAAGAGACTCAGACCTATACTTGAGCTCTCTGTGTCCATTTTTGCACTGAAAAGTGATACGTTGAAACATTATTTTTGCATATTTTTATAATTTTTCGTTGGACTTCTCATGGTAACATGGACTCTCTTAACTAATGTTTTGCATTGCCTTTACTTAGTTTAGTCAGGATTTGCAGGTACCCCGAGTAGTCCTCACCCATTGGTCCAGGCAATCCATTGCCTAGTGTCTGAAAGATGATCCAGCTGCTCCAAGTAAAGAACAAGTATAACTGTGTTTATTAAGTGTAACTGGTTTTTACTTCCTGTGTAGTTAGACGTCTCATTTATATTTTTGTAAACATGTATTGATCAGCATGTTGTGACACAGTGAAGGCCTACACTTAGTTTGGTAGTTTGACACTAGTAGGTATCTTGGCGATAAAGCATTCTGAGCAATTAAAGGCCTTGATACTCTTGAAGGGAAAACAGGATTAAGCCACCCTTCTAACGGTAGATTAGCCAACTTGTTAGGTGGTTGGGATAATTACCCCCACACTTTCTGTGTTTCCTGGCCAGAAACATCGGAAGGTTCAAGACTAGTCTTAGCCTTTAGCACACTAGTATTAGAGAGAAGAGTAAAACACATTAGCCATAGCATAGTCAGGGAACTGGGTATGAGTCTGTGGTAACTTTAGGTAACATTGGAGCTACATGCAGCATACAGAATAGCCTAGTCAATCTAGGTCCAGCAAGCATGACAATAGGAACATATACACTGTAGTATACGTTACATTAGGACCAAGGCATTCCTTACAGGTGCACTCCACCAAACGCCTGGGTGAACATGGTACAATGCCCCGACATACAGGTAGTTTCGTTAGCACAAGCCGGGGGCGGCTTGGGTCTTCTTTAAGGGGGTATGTAGTGACCCACCAGGCACTACAAAGTTTTATCTGCAATATGACATGTGCTTTGTATAAAGTAACTGTATAATGCTTTATCATTGGTGTCCAGCAGGTGGCAGTGCATTGCCAACATGTTGACAGTGAGCATTGGGACCCAGCGGCCTTCCACCTCAAGTGTGTTGCCTAGGCAACAGTAGGTGGTCTTACAGGTCCTGAGAGGAGTTGAGTAGAGGTAGTCGGTGAGGAGGAGCAGACACGTGCTCTCCATCATAGTCAGATATAAGCAGTCGTGTGCTGACTAAAACCTTCAAGTAAGTAAAGTAACCTGCTGAGTGCAGAGCAGGCAAAGCAAGAAGAGAGAAGAGAGATTCTAACCAGCCAGATAAAGGCTATAACCACTAAGGCAGAGGGAACCCAATGCTCACTTCATGCAGCCTGACTGGAAAGTGACTGAACACCATTCCAATGTGCTGTATTACTGTGTAAACCAGAAAGTAAAGTCCCTCAGTTATATCACCCAGTCTGTTCATTGTCTCCAATCACTGGAAACCAACCACCTCATTGCTGTGACGACCGCCCGGGGCCTTAGGAGAGCCAGGACCGCTAAGGTAGGAGTAAAGCACCGTGACACTATTGCCCCTGACAACACCACCGGCACCCTATCTGGCCCTAATAGAGCCTCCAGTCCACCGTGCGGACGTTGCACAGGCTTTACGTCTGGTCAGTACCAGGTGATTTTGTTTGCGACTTTTTTTTACAACCTATTTACTTAAACGCATTACTGCGACTTTTCCATAAATGACACACAATATAGTGTAACAAAATTAGAATAGCCGCACACATTAGACTCATTAGTAAGGGCCATTTCACACGGAGTAAAACTGGCAGAAGTCCCCCAGCCTCCATGTCATTCAGGGCTTGCGCCTCCTCTCTCCTCGCGGAAGAATTGACAGGTCAATTCTTCTGAGTGAAGAGCGCAGACAGAGGAGGCACACAAGCCCTCCCATAAACTGCCTGTATGACACGGAGGCTGGCAGGAATTGCCAGTTTTCGGCCGTGTGAACTGGCCCTAAATGTCTTGTGTATATGACTTTTTTATAGTTTAGAATAGAAGTAGCGTTATCATAACCATCCAATAATAAATATGGAATTATCCAGTGACCAAAATGTTATATCCTTAAAAATACACTTACAACAAAGAAATGGATCCAGCAGCAAGATATCATCTGGTAAAATCCCTTTTTATCACAATCTACATGTATAAATAAGCTAACACACTTCAGTAAAACTATTCGTTATTCATGCATACATAAAAACATTATACAAAGCACACTAAAATACCTAATGTTACGGCTGCAGCGGAATCCTGGGCCCCAGGCCACCACCGCACTTAGTCTCTCGGCATCCCTCCTTCTGCGGATGCCGGAGCCCACTTGCCCAGGCCTGGCGCTGGTTCCTCTTCAGCTCCCTGAGGTACCTAACCACTCCATGCTTCCGTGCAGTGTCTTTCTCCCTGGCGTGCTCGACCCCGCCTCCTAGGGCGCACACACGCCGGCTTCCACAGATTTAAAGGGACAGTACGTCCTTGATTGGTGGTTTCACCAAGACACTACCCTATAATCCCAGCACCTCCCTGACCCCTCTGTTGGAGCCTCTGCATGCTTCCTAGTGTGTGGTCCCAGCTCTCCTGTGATTCCTGCCCATGATTCCTTCCTGTGTTTCCTGCTGCCTGTGGTTCCATCCATGTGTCCTGCTGTTTCCCAGCCTGCCTGCCAACTTGTCTCCAGCTGCACCTCGCCTGCTGCTAGCAAGCCAAGCCAGGGTCCATCCCACCTTGCAGTGGGCGCTGAAAAAGACCAGCGGCCCCTTAGACTTCGCACCCTGGAGCGGCTTACACCATCGCTTTCGGTGGTGCAGCGGATCCACGACTCCTGTTGTAACACCTAAAATACTTAAAAACCCCACCCCCACAGGGAAAATAACACACATGGAAAACATGGAATCTTCCGAATAAAGTACAAAATACAAAATAACGTGTACCCTATGTGGGATATAGAAAGTAAAAATATACATAGAACCGGAGATGCAGATCACTAACGGCAATAATAATGTACATGACATTAACCCTTGATACGGGAACTCTTATATCTGATGAGTAAGATGAAATCAAACAAAGGGATATAGCAAACATTATGTCAAGATCAAGGGTATTACTACCAACTATTTACCTGTCCTCCAACAAGATCCTAATTTGGATAAAATAAGGTCTCTATGTCTTGACATGTCTCTATGACAAAAACAATAGCAGAAGACCACCCCTGTAGTGGAAAACATGATTCTTTTATTCACGTCAGATGCAATGTTTCAGCTGGTGCTTCAGTCTTTTTCAAGCTTGAAAAAGGCTGAAGTACCAGCCGAAATGTTGCGTCTAATGTGAATAAAAGAATCATGTTTTCCACTAGAGAGGATGTTTTCTGCTATTGTTTTTAGATTAGAGTCGGAGGGGCGGGTCCCGTGCGGTGAGACACGCACTCCATTTTGCTGTTTCTTTTTATCTACTATCTACTGGTGCTGTTCCATTTGAATTAAATGTCTCTATGACATTCTTATTGTTATATACCCAGGTAGAAGCAGTTCTTTTCAGTACCACAGCTGAAGTATGTAGTTTGCTGTGCACTACTCTATCCATTAGGTATTACACTGCCCCAGGACACAGCTGTGGTTAAAATGAAGGTTAACTACACATTCTTACACCTTTACTTCCTCACAAGGGGCCCTATATAATCTAGGGAGCTTCTTGTAGAGAGAGGTCTAGTCCCTGCCAGCAGGGCAGAGGTAGTTGTTGGTTAGCTAAGGAAGAGTCGGGACCTGTTTTCAGTGTGACAAATGACAGCAGTTATGCACTGCTAGACCTGACTTTAAGATAACCAGAGTTACAGGAAAAATCCCTCGCCTACACCGTGGATCCTAACCTTAGGACAGTCACCCTCCTCAAGGAGAGACAAAAAGACACTGTATCGCAGTAGAGCACAGTTCAAGTAAGCCACTCTCTACTGACTTTGCTCTAATAAGTAGGAAGCAAACCACTAGTTAGCTTCACCCAGAGACAGAGGCCTGGGATTCTTGCTACCTTTCAGGGCGGGCACCAAGTCTGAGAGGCAGATGGCGGTCAGATAACTAGGACTTATTCGTATGTGAGTACGAGGATTCTTTTTGTAAGTAAAGTTAAAGAATTGTTTAAAGTGGGGTCATCTCTTCCATCACACCCTGCACCTCACAAATGTTCTACTTAAAGGTCCAGTGCCCATGTTTCAAGGGGTGGGTGTTACCGCTCCTGGCCAGCATGACAAATAGCCCCAAAACACCAGAACCCACCAGCTGCATACAACACCTGATCCAGCACCCGAGCCACTGCATCAGAAGACTGGACCTGGATTTCATGTAAGTACAGCTTTGTTTTAAAGCAAATGTACCACATTGCTTACTGAAAAAAAAAATGTTATACTACCTGATTGGCGTTGGCACATAAATCCCGGTTTGCGCAGTCTATTTTTTAAAATTGGTGCTGGGTTCCTGCCATTTGTGCAGGTTTCTTGATCAACAATTCAGCCCGCTCCATGCACTGGAGGTGGGCCCAGCACCCCCAGTGCGCTAATATTCCCTCAACTGGGTTATGCGCCTCCATCAAAATAAAGTCTGGTCGCGTCACCAAGGAAAGGGCACTGGGCACTGATCCCACCTACAATGCATAGAGTGGGACGAATTGCAGATCGAGAAACCTGCACAAATGGCGAGAATCATGCAGCTGTTTGAAAAATGGACTGCGTCACCGGGATGTACCGACCAGGTAATTTTACTATTTTTTTCAGTAAATTAAGTGGTACATTCGCTTTAAATTATGATAACTAAAATGAATGCTTTATTTCTCATGCCCTGTTTATTTAGATTTTGAAAGTTATAGCGACAATGCCCATTTACTAAGGCTGGGTTCACACTATGTATATTTCAGGCAGTATTTGGTCCTCATGTCAGGTCCTCATAGCAACCAAAACCAGGAGTGGATTGAAAACACAGAAAGGATCTGTTCACACAATGTTGAAATTGAGTGGATGGCCGCCATATAACAGTAAATAACGGCCATTATTTCAATACCACAGCCGTTGTTTTAAAATAACAGCAAATATTTGCCATTAAATGATGGCCATCCACTCAATTACAACATTATGTGAACAGAGCCTTTCTGTGTTTTCAATCCACTCCTGGTTTTGGTTGCTATACAGCCTCACAAATACAGCCTCAAATATACATAGTGTGAACCCAGCCTTAAGGTGTAATTGTCTTTTCTTTTCCTTCCTTCCTTTTTTTTTTTTTTTTTTTGCAGAAATCAATAGTGATTTTAAGAAACTCTGTAATAGGTTTTATTAAGCAAAAGAGTTTCTTTCTTTACTCATAAACTGTTTTCCTAAAAAAAAAAAAATAGCTATCTTCCATGTTGTGGCCTATGACGCATGGAGCAATACTGATCCCCATTCGTAGAGCAATCTGCGGTTGCGGGCTGGACTACAGAAGTATGAATGGGACCTTAGTGGTACTTGGAAGGTAGATAGCAGTTAAAAGACTTGTTTCCAAATTGGATTATTATTATTAGGACAAGACCAAGTGTAATCACAATACAACAAACTGGTGAGGCATCGGCCAGGGACATAGGTGGCGGAGGGGCACATTCTAAAAAACCCTGGCTTGGGCATTAAATAAAGCTGGAGCATGGCAGATGGGTTGGTGCCCTTGGCAGTTAAGACAAAAGGTGCTCCTTTCATTACCTCCCTTTGGTGTTCAGCTATTCTCCATCCATGCATATTCTAAATAAATTCTAGGAGAAGACACATTTCATAGGATGCCCTACATTGCTTGCTCTGGTTTGTCCTCTTTCATACTATTTTTCATAAATGATTCTACCCCTGTAAATATATATAGAGAAAAGATTATGCAAATAGAGACTTCCTACTTGTAAAACAGCTGTTTTAGCCACCACATATATTACATGTCAGGGATTATCTAACACACCATTCACCACTATGGAAATGACACTCTTTCTTTTCATATCCGTTCTATGTTTCTCAAGTAAGATTAACCAGGAATGATGATAAATTACAATGAGATATTGATAACCTGCTGACATATTTTCCCCTAAATCTGTTTCAGTAATAGTTATTATATTATTTTATTCTTTTTTTACAGGTACCTATTGTGATGCCGGTCTTACCCAGTCATCGGACTCGGTGGTAGTAAAACCTGGAGGTTCTTACAGACTCTCATGTACAGCTTCTGACTTCTCTATGAGTAGTTACTGGATGAACTGGGTCAGACAGGCTCCTGGTGGAGGATTACAGTGGTTGTGTAGGATATATTCAGGGAGCACACACTATGCTGATGCCATTAAAGGACAATTCACAATCACCACTGACTACTCACACTGGGTGAGTGGTATTACCGGGCAGGGTATCTCTATACCCAGAGGTTTGAGTATATATATTTTTGTGTTTTCTTATTTATTATGTGGTACTGCACTTAGTTGCACTTTAGTCTGCACTTGCAGCATTATATACACTAGTTTATTTTTCTGCAGTATACTGGTTGCCTCATACACCCTTTATTCCTCTGTGGGTTAATTGATATACCATCCTTTACTGAGTATATAGAGCACAGAACATTTATTTATTTTTCCTGCCTTGTATACCATCTGATGTATGTGCTGTATGATTTTTTGCTCCCCTTTTTAATGTCTTTTAAATTGGTTTTTTTGATTGTAATAATAAAGGATTCTTTTGATAAATTTAAAAAACACTGTCCAGCATTTTTTTTTTTTTTTTTGTAGGTTGTGGATATTGTTCTGATGCTTATGGATATCGATTATTGGTGGTCCTATTTAGGTTAATCAGACTGGTGGTCTGTAAACTAGACGACGAGCTGTCAACAATGGGAGGGAAAGGAGACAAGTTTGCTAAATGAATGTAATTGAAAAAATATTTAACTCCTACAAGTTCGACAAGTATAACTATATTAGTTGAGATGAAAATATTTCTTTAATTCCTCAGAATAAAAATACATTTATATTGTATGAACAGATATAGGAGTGCTGGTACTTGCTCTCATTATCTCCCGCTTGGACTACTGTAATATCCTCCTCTCTGGCCTTCCATCTAACTCCCTTGATCCCCTCCAGTCTATCCTTACTTCTGCTGCCCGACTAATCCACCTTTCCCCTCGCTTTGCCTCTGCCTCCCCCTCTAACAACCCCTTTACTGGCTCCCCATTGCCCAACGTATTCACTTTAAACTGAGGCCATGACGTACAAGGCCATCCACAACCTGTCCCCTCTGTACATCTCTGACTTGATATCCTGCTACCGTCCCTCACGCATCCTTCGATCCTCCAGTGACCTCCGTCTGCGCTCCCCCCTTGTTCGTACCTCGCACAACCGCCTCCAAGACTTTGCCCGAGCCTCCCCCATACTCTGGAACTCACTACCCCAACACATCCAGCTCTCACCTACCATCAAGTCCTTCAAAAGTAACCTAAAAACCCAACTTTTCAAACTAGGCTACAACCTATAATACAGACAATCAGGATCTGCAGAATATGGCCATTTTACTGGTAAAATCTCAGTATTAGTGAAGTGCCTGCACTGGTTGCCTGTCTAGTAGTGATTCTCTGAGTACAGTGTGATACTACATGTCCTGTGCTGCTCTTTACCTGGGAAGTTTTCCATAGAATTTTGGTCTCAACATACAATGGTTTTAACATACAATGGTCGCCCTGGAAACAAATAATATCATATGTTGAGAGACCACTGTAAAGAGAAAAGATTATGCAAATAGAGACTTCCTACTTGTAAAACAACTGTTTCAGCCACCAGATATATTAGGATATTACATGTCAGGGACCATCTAACAAACCATTCACCACTATGGAAATGTCACTGCTGCTTTTCCTATCCGCTCTCTGTTTCTCAAGTAAGATTAACCAGGAAGGATGACAAATTACAAAGAGATATTGATAACATGATTTTCCATAAATCTGATTCAGTAATAGATATTATATTTTTTTGTTCTTTTTTTCCCAGGTATCTATTGTGATGCCGGTCTTACCCAGTCATCAGACGCGGTGGTAGTAAAGCCCGGAGGTTCTTACAAACTCTCATGTAAAGCTTCTGACTTCTCTATGAGTGGCTACTGGATGCACTGGGTCAGACAGACTCCTGGTGGAGGATTACAGTGGTTGTGCAGGATAAATTCAGGGAGCACAAATTATGCTGATGCCATTAAAGGACAATTCACAATCACTATTGACTATAGTAATAATATGTTATATCTACAAATGGACAAGATGAAGACTGAGGACTCTGCTGCGTATTACTGTGCAAGGGACACACTGGTAGAAATAACTGCACATCTGTATCAAAACCACATCAGATGCATTTACTAAAGCCTAACAGTAGGTGGCAGCAGGTGGAGCATGTCAGGGATGAGGGGCTTTAATATAATTCTAGGACACAGAGAGGATAGTGTTAATATGATTCTCAATAACACATGATTTACAAAATGCTGATGATGTTTATCAGGTTGGGTCACTTTGACCCATCCTCAGGACACTTATCTATGTTCTGGTCTACAGAACATTGATAGAGAGCTACAGAGACATAATAATTGGAGATAACTTAGCTAAATAAGCAGTAATAAACTGATTAGCGGGGAATCGATCGATACCAACCTTTAACCAACCACGATTGGATGTTATTCTTATTAATTTCCCTTACTCTGCAAGTAGGATGTTTTACACATATTGATCACACTGCGCATGACCGGATATAATCACATGACTTCATCTATGGAAAATACCTAAAGATTCTGTGTTAATGTTTAATGAAGTGTATAAAAGAAGAAGTGCAAGGGGTATAAAAGAAGATGACTTTGTTGCAATAAACATGCTGTTAGTCAGAACCATCTCGAGTTGTCTGCATCCTTCTTGGCCAAGATGCCCCTTCAATCTGGCTACCATCCAATATACCTGAAGGTCTTACCTGAAGACCACCCTAACAAGCAGATTCAAAAAAACATAAATAAATAAATAAAAATTAAGTATTAAGAATAAGAAGTAAAACGGAAGCATTTTCCCCATAAAAACAATGTAAAGTATGTGGCACCCCACAATCTATGAATATTGAAAACAACACAGTAATGCTCTGCCTTATACAACCAGTTACACCTGACTGATCTGCTGATAATGCTTCAGCTGGTGTGGAACTATGAGCTTTTCCATTTTGTTTTTCTTAAAAAGCACCAAGAAAATGTAATGTGCTTTGGATAAAAACAAACAAACAAAAAATTGCTATAGCGGGTTGTTAGCCGTAAGCCAGTAGGAAAATATAAAACTCTATATCAACCATGACTTTTTCTTTGTAATGTTTTCCTTCACTTGGAGTACATTTATTGGGTTAGTGGCAGGTTTTAAAAAATTAAACACCTGCATCCAAACAATAAACAATAATACATAAGACCCCACTACACACTACACTACAGAATCGACGCAGAGATTCCACTCTGAACCCCCGTCCACAGGCTACGAGCAGAATCTCTGTGCCGATTCCATAGTGTGAACAGGAGGAAAATTCAAATAACTGTAAATACTAGAGATGAGCGAATACGATTCGATTGAGATGGTATTCGATCGAATATTGCGGTATTCAACCGAGTAGTGTGGCGAATACGTGGGAAACATTCGAAAGCCCTCCCATCGCAGTTGGCGCTTTTCTTAATCCAATCACCATGATTGGAGGCTGTGAGGGACCCTGGGAGTACGCACGCAGCGCGAAAACGGTGTCTACCCTCATTGGGTGGCTGAACCACAGGACCTCGAATCTTAAATACTTGGCTCCCGCCTTTCAGCCTTTTCAGTGCTAAGAAATAGATGATAGCAGCAGGTGTATTTGCAGTGTCCCGGAACAGAGTTCCTTCTTTTATTGCTTCCTTCAAAGTGTATCTTTATATCTGAGTCAGTCAGTATGTTATTGCCTCTGTTCTGGAAAGCTATGGTCCACTGCAAACTATGTGTATTGTGTCACCCCTCTCAGTATTCAGGTCTGTTATTTCCTTTATTTCTTGCATGCATATTCAGTTATCAGTGCCTAATGGTATTATGTCGCCCCCCAGTGTTCAAGTATGGTACTTCTCATGTATATTTGGTCCCATATGTCCTAATGGTGTGATGATGCAATGGCTTGGTGTCACGTGACTGTCCCCTGCTTCCAAGGTAACCCCAATGGCCATCAAGCTTTGGCCGGGAATACCATGTGACTTCCTGTCCTACCTCAGTCCTGTCTTCCACCTTCAGGGGGACAGGGTGTGTGTTGCTGCTGCTGCTCCTGAGTCACAAGGCCGCAACCTTGCGGTACCTGCTGCTGCACTTACCAGAAGTGTTTCTGGCTGTGTTCTATTCTCAAGTTCTCAAGATTCTCATCCTAACCACAAGATCTGGGTGCTGTCTTTAGTTATTATTCCCATCATCTCTCATCATCAGAAACAGCAATTTATTTATCTCGGCTCCATTCCGCCCAGCATTTTATCCTCAGTATTACTACTACTCCCATCATTCAGTACGCTACCATCACAGCCTATTGCAGCATCACCCATTACTCTGCCTTATCCAAGTCTGCCTTATACCCGGTTGCATCCGGAGAAACTGTTACTACGAGTTACCACCGTTATAATAAATACACAACTACCGTTGTTTCTGAACCTTGGCATTGGTGTAATTATTGGTGCCCTGACTAAGGACAACGAAGAATTGCTCGGCCTCCGCTTGGTCAGGTTCCCGGTCTACAGCTGCTATCCCTCGTGCCCATACCGTGACATACCATCAGGCAAGTGGCTAACCGGATCCTGCGGAGAGTGGCATTATACTGCGATTTTGGGGTGTTGGGTGCACCCAGGCATGCTCCCCCTGATGTCCCAGTGTCATTCCAGAGGTGTTGGCATCATTTAGGGAGGTTTCATGGGGGACTTCGTGACCACCAAGTTGTCGAATTTGGATTTCCAAGTGCCGAGAATTTTTTTCCCATAGACTATAATGGGATCAAATATTTGTTCGAATAGTCGAATCTCGGTGCCTATTCAATTCGAATTCTTGAGGTCGAATATTTCACTATTGCAAATTTTGTTTTTGTAATGCACTAAACCGACATATGTTTATTCTATAGGTCAGCCTGAATACAGCGATATGCAGTTTATATACTGTAGCTTTTCTAATGTTTTCCAGTTTTTATTAACAGTAAAACTTTTTTTTTATATGCAAATAGGTGTGATTACTTTAGCCTTATTGTGACTCTTATAACGCTTTGTGGGGTGTCATTTTTTGTGCCATGATCTCTTGTTTCTATTTGTACCATAATTGTGTAGATGAGATGTATTGATCAATTTTTATTTATTCTTTAAAAATGTAATAAAAATAATCCTGGCCTTTTTTTTTTTTTACAGCTTTTTGTTTGTGCCGCTCACCGTGCGGGAACAATATTGTTTTATTTTAAAATTGTATATAATTAGGGAGATTTATCAAACATGGTGTAAAATGAAACTGGCTCAGGTGCCCCTAGCAACCAATCAGATTCCAAGAGTCTGTGAGGAAGGAAAGGTGGAATCTGATTGGTTGCTAGGGGCAACTGAGCCAGTGTCACTTTACACCATGTTTGATAAATCTCCTCCAATATGTTTATTTATTTTTTATTTTTATGTGTTTTATGTATAAAATGGGAAAGGGGGGTGATTTAAAGTTTTATTTTATATTTTTTATTCTACACTTCTTATGTCCCCTTAGTCGACTTTGACATTTTTACATTACATTTTACACATGGATCATTGCTATGCCATAGCATAGCATTGATCATTGTTATCTGCGATCATTGCATAGAGCCTGCCTGTGGCGGACTCATTGCAGTGATCGCCTATCTGACTGCCGGGAGGAAGGTAAGGCACCCCCGGAAGTCAGATACAACTATCCAAACCCAGCAGTCACACTGTGGGGGTCCTGATCGGAAAGCGACAGGAGCACAGCTCCTGTCACTGTGTTAAGTGCTAGGCATTAAGTGATCGCAG
Source organism: Dendropsophus ebraccatus (assembly GCF_027789765.1). Classification (NCBI taxonomy): domain Eukaryota; kingdom Metazoa; phylum Chordata; class Amphibia; order Anura; family Hylidae; genus Dendropsophus; species Dendropsophus ebraccatus. Next base: position 44,057,507 of record NC_091456.1, read on the forward strand.
CACTGCAAGAGTTAATGGAGGCCGCCATGCGATCGATCTGGCCCATCATTTACAGTGAGGACTCAGCTGGTCCCCATGCGCTAGGAAGACATGGGTCCTTAAGGGGTTAATTCCTCAGAATAAAAATAAAATTATATTGTATGAATGGATTTAGAAGTCTTGGGTGAAATCCTCAGAATGTTACAAATAATGTGACAGACAGTAGACAATTCTCCATCAATGCCTATTCTGACAGGACACGTTTCATAGGATGCCATCCATTGCTTGCTCTGGTTTGTCCTCCTTCATACAATTTTTTTAAAGTAATTGTACCCATGTAAATATACATAGAGAGAGATAATTATGCAAATAGAGACTTCCTACTTGTAAATCAGCCACCAGATATATTAGGACTTTGTAAGTCAGGGATCATCTAACACCCCATTCACCACTATGGAAATGTCACTGCTGCTTTTCTTATCTGTTCTCTGTTTCTCAAGTAAGATTAACCAGGAATGATGATAAATTACAATGAGATATTGATAACCTGCTGACATGATTTCCTCTAAATCTGTTTCAGTAATAGTTATTTTTTGTTCTTTTTCCCAGGTATCTATTGTGATGCCGGTCTTACCCAGTCATCGGACTCGGTGGTAGTAAAGCCCGAAGGTTCTTACAGACTCTCATGTACAGCTTCTGACTTCTCTATGGGTAGTTATTGGATGAGCTGGGTCAGACAGGCTCCTGGCGGAGGATTACAGTGGTTGTGCAGGACATTTGCAGGGACCTTAAACTACGCTGATGCCTTTAACCCATAGCTGCACCAGGACGTTATTGAACGTCCTCGTGCCGCTATGGGAGTTCAGAGGGGGGTCGCACGGCGACCACCCTCTGAACTGCCGCGATCCCGGGTGCCGCGAGTAGCCCGGGCTCGCGGCTATTAGCGGGCACGGTCCGATCGCCGTGCCCGCTAATTAAGTACTTAGAAGCAGCTGTCAAAGTTGACAGCTGCTTCTAAATACTTGCTGTTATACATGCCTGGTGGTCTAGTGGGGGGATCGCCCCCCTGCGGCGCGATTGCGGGGGGGGGGGCGATCCCCGCATCCATCCCGGGCCGGGGTCTGCTCCGTAATGGCGCTGATCCCGGCTCGGCATTCTATTGCTTTTGGCTGCAGCAGCCAAAAGTAATAGAACACCGATCTCATGGATTCATGCAGTATAACTATACTGCATGGATCTCTATGAGAGATCAGAGTGCATATACTAGAAGTCCCCCAGGGGGAATAACCCTAACCCCAGGGGGGCTTCTAGTATATGTGTAAAGTAAAAGAAAAATGTATTTTTAATAACACAAAATCCCCTCCCCTAATAAAAGTCTGAATCACCCCCCTTTCCCCATTTTATAAATAAAAATAAATAAATAAATTAATAAACAAACATGTTTGCTATCGCCGCGTGCGTAATCGCCTGAACTATTAATTAATCACATTCCTGATCTCACACGGTAAACGGCGTCAGCACAAAAAAATCCCAAAGTGCAAAATTGCGCATTTTTGGTCGCATCAAATCCAGAATAATTGTAATAAAAAGCGATCAAAAAGTCATATATGCGCAATCAAGGTACCGATAGAAAGATCATATCATGGCGCAAAAAATGACACCTCACACAGCCCCATAGACCAAAGGATAAAAGCGCTATAACCCTGGGAATGGAGCGATTTTAAGGAACATATATTTTCTTTAAAAGGTTTTAATTTTTTACAAGCCATCAAATCAAATAAAAGTTATACATGTTACATATCGTTGTAATCGTAACAACTTAAGGAACATATATAACGAGTCAGTTTTACCCCAGGGCGAACATAGTAAAAACAACCACCCCCCAAATAAAAAAAAAACATTTTTTTTTTCAATTTCACCACACATATAATTTTTTTCTGGTTTCCCGGCACATTTTAGGCAAAAATTACATCTGCCTTAGCAAAGTACAATTAGTTGCGCAAAAAATAAGGGCTCATTTGGGTCTCTAGGTGGAAAAATGCAGGCGCTATGGCCTTATATACACGAGGAGGGAAAAACGAAAACGCAAAAATGAAAACTGGCTGTGTCCCCTAAGGGTTAAAGGACAATTCACAATCACCGTTGACTATAGTAATAACATGTTATATCTACAAATGGACAAGATGAAGACTGAGGACTCTGCTGCACAACTGTATCAAAAACCACATCAGATGCATTTACTATAGCCTAACACTAGATGGCAGCAGGTGAAGCAGATTCTATAAAAAATAAAAAAGGAGCAAGAATGAGAAGTAAAACAGAATAATTTCCCTTATTAAAACAATGTATGTGGCACCCCCATGCAGCTGCTGGGTTCTATTTTTTCCTAGGATGAAGCCTAGGCTGACGGTATGGGGGAAGGGTTTGCACAATATATGAATATTTAAAACAACACAGCAATGCTCTGCCTTATACAACTAGTTACACCTGACTGATCTGATGATAATATTGCAAGTGGTGTGGAACTATGAGCTTTTCCATCATGTTGTTTTTCTTAAAAAGCACTGAGAAAATGCAATGTGCTTTGGGTTAAAAAAAAAAAAACTGAAAAAAAAAAAAACTGAAGCGGGTTGTTACTTGGAAGTCCGTAGGAAAGTATAAAACTCTATATCAGCCATGACTTTCTCTTTGCAATGTTTTTCTTCACTTATAGTTCATTTATTGGGTCAGTGGCTTTTTTTTTAATTAAACACCTGCACTCATATGTGCCCAACCAATAAACAATAGTACATAAAGGAGGAAAATCCAAATGATAACTATGAGACCTATAATAATGATCACCCACCATACAATACATTAGTCAGAATGTCCAAAACAGTTAGTAGAAAATATCCATTTTATTGTAAATATCTCAAAAAAAAAAAAAAAAAACCCCATAAAAACAGCATGAATTGTGTAGGTATGAATGCCCCTGGATTGCCAATACAGTACAATTGATGATATAAGACTATATATAGAAAAAAAAAAAGTGCAAGTGCATAGTATACATATGCAGTGTCCCAGAGAGGGGTCCACTGTCTTTTTCTAGCAGGTATAGGTCGGTATTCTGTATAGGTGTATGCACTGCAATAGGTAACTGTAGTATGCAACTCCTGGTGTCCACTTGGTGTCACTGTTTCACAGTGCACTACTCAGGTTCAGCCGAAAGTAAAAGCTATGTAATGAGTTAACTGTGTATGATTGATTTTATGTTGTGGCCTATTACCAGGCTTATCTGTAAGTTATCATAGATCCAGCCTATCAGAGGCCTTCGATCCTGTCATAAGGTGAGTTCTGCCGCCCAATCCTAGAGCTCCGACCACAGGGGAAAGGGTATAGCTAGCCATTGTAAAATAAAAGCAGGTGTGCCTCCATACCTGTGTGCCCAACCGGCACTGGCGTCACAACAACCTATCATCCGGCTGAGCTATATCCCGACCAACCACCACCATAGTGCCGTCACACACTACCATCTGTCATCCATAGGGCACCACATTACCACTTACATAAACTGCAATCCATCATTTGTAGTTTATTTAGCCACATGTAATACTTGTCAAACACAATATACAAGCTGTACATCACATCTCTGAGGTAAGCAATAATGCTATTAATATTTCCATGGTATCTCGCCATTTCGGAGACACTCATGCAGGGGATTTTTGTAAAATAAAATTGAGTTCTCCAGTCACTCTCCATAAAGAATCGGTAGATGTTGTGAACTCAGGACATTTTAGAAATTAAAGGGGTATGTTTTGAACATCTCATCACGACTAATAGGGTTATACTTGTAGGGCTCGTCAAATAAAATATTTTTGCAACTACATTCATTTAGCCAAATTGTCTCCTCCATCTGATGTGCTACTCTTTCCATCCCATTGGTGACAGCTTATTGTCAAGGTTACACACCACCACTCTACTATGGCAGCTGTATATATATATACTGTATATAGGGGGACATTTACCAAGACTGGCGTACTCGTACACCAGTCTTAAAATAAGCTGCCCCCCCCTTTCCCAAGCCGGAGTTATTTAGAGGCGCACACCTCTTAGTACAGCCAGCCAGCACTGCACCTGGCACAGGCATTGCTCAAAAGTCTACACCTGAAGCAGGTATACAAATCTGAGGTAGATGTAGATTTTTGCCTGGTTTATACCTGTTTCCAGGCATAAACATTCAGAAATCAGGCACGAGAGGAGGCCAATGCCTCCTTCCTGCCTTGTCATGCCTCCTTGCCTGCCCATGAGGCAAACAGGGAACACAGCAGCTGGTGTACACCACGGAAAAGTGGCCAATCTGGCCACCAGGGGCACAAAATGATAATTAATGTATGTATGTGTGTATATATATATATATTTTTTTTTTTTTTTTTTTTAGAGCAGACTGGTGGTCTGTAAACTAGACAATAAGCTGTCAACAATGGGAGGGAAAGAGCAGCATATCAGAAGGAGGAGACAAGTTGGTGCTCCCTACATTACCTCCCTTTGGTGTTCAGATATTGTACAGATATTACAGAATACTTTAAATGCACCTTTAAATGGTCCATAATGTATTATTCATTCCTCAGAATAGAAATAAAAGTATATAGTATGAACAGATACGGGAGTCTTGGGTGCAATCCTCAGGGTGTAATAAATAATGTCACAGACAGTAGACAATTCTCCATCCATGCATATTCTAAATAAATTCAGGTCAGGACACCTTTCATAGTGTCCGTCATTGCTTGGTTTGGGTTCTCCTTCATACTACTTTTTTCCCCTATGTAAATATATATCTATAGAGAGAAAATTATGCAAATAATAGAGACTTCCTACTTCAGCCACCAGATATATTAGGACTTTGTAAGTCAGGGACCATCTAACACACCTTTCACCACTATGAAAATGTCACTGCTGCTTTTCTTATCCGTTCTCTGTTTCTCAAGTAAGATTAACCAGGAATGATGATAAATTACAATGAGATATTGATAACCTGCTGACATATTTTTCCCTAAATCTGTTTCAGTAATAGTTATTATATTATGTTGTTCTTTTTTTCCCAGGTATCTATTGTGATGCCGGTCTTACCCAGTCATTGGACTCGGTGGTAGTAAAGCCCGGAGGTTCTTACAGACTCTCATGTACAGCTTCTGACTTCTCTATGGGTAGTTATTGGATGAGCTGGGTCAGACAGGCTCCTGGTGGAGGATTACAGTGGTTGTGTAGGATATATTCAGGTATAACACACTATGTTGATGCCTTTAAAGGACAATTCACAATCACCACAGACTATAGTAATAACATGTTATATCTACTAATGGACAAGATGAAGACTGAGGACTCTGCTGTGTATTACTGTGCAAGAGATGCACAATGGTAGAAACAATTCCACATCTGTATCAAAAACCACATCCTATGCATTTACTATAGCCTAACAGTAGGTGGCAGCAGGTGGAGCAGATTCTATAAAAAAAAAAAAAAAAAAAAAAAAAAAAAAAAAAGAAAGAAGCAAGAATAATTTCCCTTTTAAAAACAATGTATGTATCTGTCACATGTTTTTCTTTGTCCATTCAAAGGTGCGGGTGCTTTGCCTCCTTTTTCTATCCCATCCTCTGCCTTCTGTCGTCTCACACACACAGCCCCACCAATCACAGGAAGGTTTAGACAGGCCGCGGTAGGAAGGAGTTAGGAGTTAGGCCAGGTCCCATAACAGGGACACAATCAAGCATGTCACAGATTCTCTCTTTAGCAAGCCACCGCCACTATGCAGTGCTAAGAAAGTACCTGGGAGAGAGCAGCCACAGAAGGATCACATTGTCCACGCCAGGAACCTCTTTGAAACGTGCAAGGCAGTTACCTCAGTCGTCACAGGAACTGAACCCAGAATAGCAAAGTTACTATAGGAGTACTAGGAATTCCACTGCGCAGTGCAGGACGACTGGGAAGTCTCTGTAGTCTGCTTAGCCCAGATAACTAGGCCTGGTACTATCAGGAGTGATAACTAACATGGGGATGCTCTCTAGGGGCAGGGGGGCTAATGGTGTGTAAAGGGTTATTCTTTGTTCATATGTCACATGGATCTGTGAACCTATGGGAATATGTTCTTCTTCTCTCCTATCATCTCTCTCTTTACTTCTTCTATTGCACTCTTCATCCACTCACAGCGCACTTTAGATACACTGAGGAAGGAAGTCACATGAGTAGAGGAAGTGTATAGGTCTTTCTTGTTGGACATTGTAGAGGAAGGACGCAAGCTAGACAGTTCTCTCTAATGTGGTCCTCTCTGGGCCCTGGTCCTCTGCCAGGTCCCCTACTCTGGTCAGTCTTAGTCAGAACCCTGTATGGGTAGGAAGCAAGACAGGACAAAGCTAACAGTTTTCTTCTCAGTAACACTACACAACACTATGCAGAGATAAACCCTTCAGGAGAGGACAAATCAGAGACAACCTCAACCCACGCTGTGGACTAGGAGAGTCACAGAGCAGGACAGTCTCCACAGACAGCAGTAAGCTAGGAACTGATCCGGATAAAGCAAAGTTCCTAAGGCCTTGGAACTCTATCTCGCAGCGCGGTTGTCAGCAGGGAACCCTCAGCATTCCGCTCATCCCAGGTAACAAGGTCTGGGGCTTGTGTCACCCTCTAGGATGGGTCCCCCAAATCTAGTGGGCATAAGGTGGTGTGAAGACCCAAAGGTCAATACACAAGTAGTGATGTCACGATACCAAAATTTTGAGTTCGATACTGATACTAACTTTTTTATTTTGATACTCAATACCGGTTCGATACTTAGTAGAGTATAAAAAAAAAAAAAAAACCACAGTGGTAGAAATATAATACCCCCTAGACAGCAAATATAATAAATCGGAAATGTTATCTATATTCTTCAGGTTCGCACTGTTACAGTGATAACAATTTATGGACTTTTTTTTATTTTATGGCGTTAAAATGAAATTTACATTTTCTAAATAATTGTGGTTAAAATTGTCCTATTCTAATTCAGCTATCAGGCTATGCTGGGGGTTGCAGTATTGTAATATTTCAGCTATCAGGCTATGCTGGGGGTTGTAGTCTTGTAATAGTTTAGCTACCGGTATGCTGGGGGTTGTAGCTCACCGACAGCCACAGGCTGGGAATACTATGAGATGCAATAGAATCTAACAGTCTGTACTTGTGATTATCACCACTATCCAGAGTCTGATACCTTAGCTGCAGCCGTCACCATCACCAGGGACTGTGCCCAGATTCTATTTATGTAGGGATGGTCCGAACCCGCCGAGGTTCGGATGAACCCGAACGCTCGACATCGGATCCCCGCTGTCTGCCCGCTCCGTGCAGCGGGCGGATACAGCAGGACGACCGCCTGGAAAAATAGGATACAGCCTATAGCTATGGCTGTATCCCATTTTTCCAGGCGGTCCTCCCGCTGGATCCGCCCGCTGCACAGAGCGGGCAGACAGCAGGAATCATTACCGAGGGTTCGGGTTCGTACGACCAGAACCGAACTCGGTTCGGACCATCCCTAATTGTATGCACTAGCACAGCTCTTCTAAACCAGGTGCTGTGATCACTGATACACTAGTCATTATCATTAATACAATTCTGCTCTTCCAAATAGCCTGACCACTAAAACAGCTCTGCTATATCGAGCGATAAGACAGCCAGGGCCGGGACAAGGAGTTTTGGTGCCCTAGGCAGGGAAGACAAATGGCGCCCCCCCCCCCCCCCAGAATAGACTGTACGCTATGCGGGGACAGCCAGGAGGCTATACTGTATGTGGGGGTCATGTATACTGTACCCCCTGACTGTAACAGGACCGTGTATACTGTACCCCCTGACTGTAACAGGACCATGTATACTGTACCCGCTGACTGTAACAGGACCATGTATACTGTACCCCCTGACTGTAACAGGACCGTGTATACTGTACCCCCTGACTGTAACAGGACCATGTATACTGTACCCCCTGACTGTAACAGGACCATGTATACTGTACCCCCTGAATGTAACAGGACCGTGTATACTGTACCCCCTGACTGTAACACACCATGCCACCTGAATGTAGTAGTGTCACACATGGCATCCTGAGAATTTAGGTGTCACACACCAGGCCCCTCGGGTATAATGATGGTGCACATTGTGCTATAGGTATAACAGGAATATACAGCGTTACAGACTTCAGGAACAGAGAAAATGATGCAGCACAGGAGCCTTCCCTATACCATGACAGCACAGTCACAGCGCCATATACACATCATATACTGATCCTGCCACATACACCTCCCCTATACCATGACAGCACAGTCACAGCGCCATATACACATCATATACTGATCCTACCACATACACCTCCCCTATACCATGACAGCACAGCGCCATATACACATCATATACTGATCCTGCCACATACACCGCCCCTATACCATGACAGCACAGCGCCATATACACATCATATACTGATCCTACCACATACACCTCCCCTATACCATGACAGCACAGTCACAGCGCCATATACACATCATATACTGATCCTACCACATACACCTCCCCTATACCATGACAGCACAGCGCCATATACACATCATATACTGATCCTACCAAATACACCTCCCCTATACCATGACAGCACAGTCACAGCGCCATATACACATCATATACTGATCCTACCACATACACCTCCCCTATACCATGACAGCACAGTCACAGCTCCATATACACATCATATACTGATCCTGCCACATACACCTCCCCTATACCATGACCGCACAGCGCCATATACACATCATATACTGATCCTGCCACATACACCTCCCCTATACCATGACAGCACAGTCACAGCTCCATATACACATCATATACTGATCCTACCACATACACCTCCCCTATACCATGACAGCACAGTCACAGCGCCATATACACATCATATACTGATCCTGCCACATACACCTCCCCTATACCATGACAGCACAGCGCCATATACACATCATATACTGATCCTGCCACATACACCTCCCCTATACCATGACCGCACAGTCACAGCTCCATATACACATCATATACTGATCCTACCACATACACCTCCCCTATACCATGACAGCACAGCGCCATATACACATCATATACTGATCCCGCCACATACACCTCCCCTATACCATGACAGCACAGCGCCATATACACATCATATACTGATCCTGCCATATACACCTCCCCTATACCATGACAGCACAGCGCCATATACACATCATATACTGATCCTACCATATACACCTCCCCTATACCATGACAGCACAGTCACAGCGCCATATACACATCATATACTGATCCTACCACATACACCTCCCCTATGCCATGACAGCACAGTCACAGCTCCATATACACATCATATACTGATCCTGCCACATACACCTCCCCTATACCATGACCGCACAGCGCCATATACACATCATATACTGATCCTACCACATACACCTCCCCTATACCATGACAGCACAGTCACAGCTCCATATACACATCATATACTGATCCTGCCACATACACCTCCCCTATACCATGACCGCACAGCGCCATATACACATCATATACTGATCCTGCCATATACACCTCCCCTATACCATGACAGCACAGTCACAGCTCCATATACACATCATATACTGATCCTACCACATACACCTCCCCTATACCATGACAGCACAGCGCCATATACACATCATATACTGATCCTACCACATACACCTCCCCTATACCATGACAGCACAGTCACAGCGCCATATACACAACATATACTGATCCCGCCACATACACCTCCCCTATACCATGACAGCACAGCGCCATATACACATCATATACTGATCCTGCCACATACACCTCCCCTATACCATGACCGCACAGCGCCATATACACATCATATACTGATCCTGCCACATACACCTCCCCTATACCATGACCGCACAGTCACAGCGCCATATACACATCATATACTGATCCTGCCACATACACCTCCCCTATACCATGACAGCACAGTCACAGCGCCATATACAGACTGCTAGGATACCCCTTCCCACGTGAATGGTGCTAGCTAAATAACTGCACGGACAACAGTTCCAAGTTTAGTGGACGGGGTCGGCCACAGCTTTATTAAGTTATAACCAACATTAACAAAACTTCGTCGGGGTTGTGCCAGCCTTTGGAAGGCCGACAGGCACTGCCTCCATTTTCTCCTTTCTATTCACCGCCAGCTGTGACTTACATGAAAACGTTTCAGACTTAAGCACCAAACCAACCTAATACACAGACATACCCACGCAACTGAGTGTAAAAAACGTAGGGAGGGAGGGAGGGACAAACTCCTGTGGTGGCCAAGCAGAAAGAGGGTAAGCCCGCCCCTTACCCGGGCTTATATATCCTTGCCTCCACCCATAGCCTACCTTTTCCTGGCAACTGTTCCTCCCCCAGTTACCACCGGAACTTCCCCATGTGCAGCCATCCCAGCCATGCCCCCTTCCCAGACCATTAACCCCTTACACTCACCACCGCCCCATCAGTCCAAGACACCATGCCTTATACAGGCTGGTGTCCCCTAGACTGCTAGGATACCCCTTCCCACGTGAATGGTGCTAGCTAAATAACTGCACGGACAACAGTTCCAAGTTTAGTGGACGGGGTCGGCCACAGCTTTATTAAGTTATAACCAACATTAACAAAACTTCGTCGGGGTTGTGCCAGCCATCGGAAGGCCGACGGGCACTGCCTCCATTTTCTCCTTTCTATTCACCGCCACGGAGGGGCTCGGCTAAGCCTAGACCGAGCCCCGACCCCCCCCCCCAAGATATACAAGGCCTGTTCCACCCCGTCCTGGAGCCCAGACAGGAAAATGTCCAAACCAATATCATTAAGGTGAGTTCCGTCTGCAATCATTAATCTCCGGTTGTCCCCTTCCAATTGCCTATGGCGAACCACCACACCACCGTTCGCCCGCACGAATCTAGAAGTGCGAGCATTAACTGTCCTACGGGCCCTCTCCATCGCAGCTGCATCCCTAGCGCCTTGCCACTTGACCCGTGAAACTATTTCTGACCAAACCAACACCACTTCATTAAAAAAGCCCGGCAATCTTTCAAGGTCAGAACGAATGATGGTCAGCAACTCATTCAATCGAAGTAAGCACAAATCATTCCCCCCCGCATGGATAACCAAAACCACTGGAGAACGAGCAGAACGTCCTATCTCGATCGCCTGGGACAGGACCTCGGACCAACGGAGCCCCTTAACTCCTTTCCAATGCACCTCCAGATCCCGGAAACCAAGAGACCGGCCTCCCGGGCGATGCGCCGCTCTCTGTGCCGCCCAATACATGTACGAGTGGCCAATTAGCCACACCACCGGACGTCTAGGACCTGCAAGAAAAACAAATTAGCAAAGAAGTTCCGGCCTAACATAAGAGGCATAGCATGCTGACCTCCAGCGCCCTATCCTCATCACTTGCTCCTCGGACAACCCAGCTCTAGCTGCCTCCGTCGCCGCGCCAATTCTAAAGGAATGCGTCCCAAACTCGGCCTGGGGGGCGCCGGCCGCCTCCAAGGCCTTTTTCATTAACGCCTGAAACTGGTACCTAGATAAGGGAACACCATCCGCGTGTACCAGAAACTGAGTGCACTGAGGACGGGCAGCCATGTACCTAGAGACAATGCTGACGGGACAAGCCGGACCTTGCACCGGGGATAGAGGGAGCCATGCACCCAGACCCAAAAGATCCGTCTTGGATCTGCGGACCCTGACCCTAAGCACTCCGTTGGACAATAACAAATCCTCGGTCAAGAGGCCTCCAGCCCGGAGACTAGATGGAGGAACCAGCTCACTGACTCTAAAAGCCCCAAAAAAGGCCAGGACAAAGGCAGCAGAAAACAGTAGGGCTTCGAACTCGGTCCGACATAACTTGTCTAACTGATCTAACAAACGAACTAACAATGAATAAGATATCGGCCTGCGGCTGTCCTTAGGGGTCTGACTCCTCCTCCAGCCCTTAAGGGCCTGGCGGATAGTAAAATTACCGCTAACGTCCGCCCAACCTCGCAATTTAAAATGGAAATTAATGTCAGCTATCCTACGCTGCGCAACCACACCTGATAGCCCTTTATCCCGTAGAGACAGAAGGTACTCAACCGTAGTAGACACACGGTCGTCCTCGCTCAGAATGACATTCCTTGAACCGACACAACCCAACCACTCAGCCCACGCCTTACCATACGCAGACCACGTCGATTGAGACACCGAAGCCTGCACTAGTGGGAGCAGCCGCGTGTCACTAAGTCCCAGAGGTGCTCCGGGCATGCCAGTCCATTCTGAGCCGCTTCCGGACGGAGCTGTCGAAAAACCTGCCAATCAAAACGGGATAAAGCGTCAGCAACCACATTGACTTTACCCGGAACATGTTGGGCCCTGAACACAATATTACCCTCCAGGCAACGCAAAACTAAGTGTCGCAACAAAGCTAACACAGGGAGGGAAGAAGAGGTTAACTTATTAATACAGAAAACGACACCGAGGTTATCTGTCCAAAAGCATACTCGCCTGTTAGCCAGAACTCGTCCCCAAAGTTCAACAGCAACCACTATGGGAAAGAGCTCCAGCAGCGTGAGGTTACGACAGAGACCGAGCTCCTGCCAATTCGGAGGCCATGCCTCGGCACACCAATCGTTGCCCAGGATAGCCCCAAAACCGCAGGAACCGGCCGCGTCAGTGAACAATTCCAATTCGTCGCTGGAAACCTCCTGAGAGGGCCAGCAAGTGCGACCATTGTAGGAACCCAAAAATTCCTTCCACACCATCAAATCAGCCTTCAAGGCAGCGGTCAGCCGGATGCGGTGGCTGGGAAACCTGACTCCTCTGGTGGACAGCGATAAGCGCCTGCAGAAAACCCTGCCCATCGGCATGATCCTGCAGGCAAAAACCAACAATCCCAACAGGGACTGCATTTGCTGTAAGGAGACCTTACGCACGGACAGGAAACCATCAATCAGAGAAGTCAAGCGAGCCAGCTTATCCGCCGGAAGGCGGAAAACCATGTCAATGGAATCGAGCTCGATTCCAAGAAAAGACAGCGAAGTCGCCGGGCCCTCAGTCTTTTCACCGGCAATAGGAACACCAAATTTACGCATATAAAAAAGGAAGGTGTTTAACAAAAAACGACAACAATGGGAATCTGCTGGGGCAACAAACAAAAAATCATCCAAATAATGAATGATCGCATTACTCCCGGTTTCATAGCGCACCACCCACTCGAGGAAGGAACTGAACATCTCGAAGAAGTGACACGAAATAGAACAACCCATAGGGAGACAAGTGTCATAGTAATACAAACCGTTTATCTGAAAACCCAGCAGATGATAACATTCCGGATGAACCGGGAGGAGACGAAAGGCAGACTGTATATCCGACTTCGCAAGGAGGGCACCGCGGCCAGCCGCCACAAGAAGGCGGACAGCACTATCAAAGGAAACATAAGAGACCGCGGCGTCCTCCTTGGGAATACCGTCGTTGACAGAACTGCCCTTAGGATGAGAAAGATGATGTATCAAACGAAACTTACCAACTTCTTTTTTAGGGACAACACCGAGAGGGGACACCCTCAAATTCTCAAAAGGAGGGAAAACAAAAGGACCTTCAACCCTGCCCAGGGCTAACTCCTGACTAACCTTATCAACGAGGACCTCATGCGCCTCCCGGGCAGATTTCAGATTGTCCGCCCACAGCGGATAGGGAGAAAAATAGAAAGGTATGAAAAACCCATGGGTAAAACCGTTTAACAATTGACTAGCTGCATCACGCTTAGGATAGCTACTTAACCACGGGCGCATCGCGTCCACGTTCACCGGGGTCTTTCCCGTCAACACCCGCTGCCGGCTTACCTGGCAACTTAGATCGCTGACATCTAACCACCGCGTGCTGCCCCCCGCAGGAGGAGCATTCGTGGCGGAACTTACAGAGTCCGTAGAACCTGCAATGGCCCTCATTAAAAAGCCAGCAGGTTCCTGGCCGTCGCACGGCCACTGCCCCCGGTACTGCCGGCGCTGAGGCAGTGGCCGCTGAGGGAAAGGGATTGCTCTTCTGAGCCATCATCAAGCGCAGCCACACATCCGTGGCCTTTACCCCCCACCCAATTTCAGGCTGCAAAGCGAGGCGGCGGCGAAATTCTTCATCATACCGCCACCAGGCGCTGCCCCCATGTGACTTAAAAGCGCTATAAATGGAGTCCATATAAATGAAAAGCTCAGAGCAACGCTCCGGGTGCTTCATACCCATAACACAACCCAGTACAGAGAAGGCCTGCAGCCAGTTGTTTATGGTCTTTGCGACCTTTGGTCGTTTATCATAACGGTCAGCAGCAACGCGTCGCTCTTTGTCGACGGTATGCTGATCCGTAGTGATCAAGGACCAAATATCAACATATTGGTTGTCCCAAATTTTACTCTTCGTGTCATCATCCAAATGCGTGCCAAGCGGGCTAATCCCACAGAAAAAGGCGTCCTTGTGAACGCCAGCTTTTGCCGGAGGCTGCTTAGCTCCAGCCTGCGGCAGGGGAACAGGGTCAATTTTGCTAAGAATCGCCTTAAGGGCAGGTACTAAATCACCAGCCCCCCCACCCCATGCCCGTGCAAAGTCAAACTCACCCCCAACTGCAGATGACGACTGACCAGGCATCTCTTGAGGAATAGACATCAAGCTCGAAGACAGCATCGGTGCCGCTGATAACGTCTGTACCGGCGCCGGCGGAGCTGACGGCAGAGTCTGCACAGCTGGAGCCGCCGCTTCTGGCCGAACTGAGCAGCATGGACTCCTCTTCCGGCGTGAAGGCTCCCGCCTTTTCTTGCCACGAGCTGACTCCCCATCAGAGCTCGAGGGGGTACAAGACGAGGACCCAGAGGAAGGGGATCGCCATATAGAACTTCTGGAGCGCCTCGATCGGCTCCGTTGTCTAGACTCCCTATGGTGACGTCTGGAATAGCGAACTCTAGAGTCGCGGGATCTATGGCGCCTATGCCTGGAAGATCCTCTGGAGGACGCATAGGATGGCGAGCGGGAGCGCCTATGCCCGCACACACTGGCACGAGACCCGCCACACACTTGCGAAGTCACAGGCAGCCGCTCCCCACAGGAGGCCTGATCAAAACCACGCTGCGCGGTGAAGCCTAATGCAGCGGGAGGCTGGCTGGGCGGCATAAGGGTGGGGGGGGGGGAGGGGGGGTTATCAGGAAGGGAGAGGGGTTGGACCTCATGCTGTGGAACAGGAGGGGGGGGAAGAGCAGTCAGGCTCTGGCAGTTATCAATAGCCTGCTGCAAGGGGCTAGGAGAGCTGCACTCACCGGACTCATGGGAGGCAGGGGAGACACCAGCCTGGTTGCCCATCACTGCTGACAACGACAAAGGGGGGGGACCGGTTACTGGTGGAGACTGAGGAGCCGCGATACAGCCGGACACTATACCGGCAGCGTGGGCGCAGGGCGGAAGGGGCGGAGCCAACGGCGGCGCAACCGGAAGTGACGCCGGTGCGACCGCTATTGCGGCTCTACCACCTCCCCCTTGCCGGCGCCGGGCAGAGAGCGGGGGACTGGGACTAAGGCGCGCAGGTGGGCGGATGCGCCGAGCGGACCGCCTGCCACCCCTGGACACATCATGCCCCGACTCTTCCCCCAAACCAGCCAGCAGGCGGCCGAGGAAAGACGGGTCCTGCTGCAGCTGCAGCCGCAAAGCATCGGTCAGACTCTGCTCCTGAGACATCACACGACAAACTCCTGTGGTGGCCAAGCAGAAAGAGGGTAAGCCCGCCCCTTACCCGGGCTTATATATCCTTGCCTCCACCCATAGCCTGCCTTTTCCTGGCAACTGTTCCTCCCCCAGTTACCACCGGAACTTCCCCATGTGCAGCCATCCCAGCCATGCCCCCTGCCCTTAGGATGAGAAAGATGATGTATCAAACGAAACTTACCAACTTCTTTTTTAGGGACAACACCGAGAGGGGACACCCTCAAATTCTCAAAAGGAGGGAAAACAAAAGGACCTTCAACCCTGCCCAGGGCTAACTCCTGACTAACCTTATCAACGAGGACCTCATGCGCCTCCCGGGCAGATTTCAGATTGTCCGCCCACAGCGGATAGGGAGAAAAATAGAAAGGTATGAAAAACCCATGGGTAAAACCGTTTAACAATTGACTAGCTGCATCACGCTTAGGATAGCTACTTAACCACGGGCGCATCGCGTCCACGTTCACCGGGGTCTTTCCCGTCAACACCCGCTGCCGGCTTACCTGGCAACTTAGATCGCTGACATCTAACCACCGCGTGCTGCCCCCCGCAGGAGGAGCATTCGTGGCGGAACTTACAGAGTCCGTAGAACCTGCAATGGCCCTCATTAAAAAGCCAGCAGGTTCCTGGCCGTCGCACGGCCACTGCCCCCGGTACTGCCGGCGCTGAGGCAGTGGCCGCTGAGGGAAAGGGATTGCTCTTCTGAGCCATCATCAAGCGCAGCCACACATCCGTGGCCTTTACCCCCCACCCAATTTCAGGCTGCAAAGCGAGGCGGCGGCGAAATTCTTCATCATACCGCCACCAGGCGCTGCCCCCATGTGACTTAAAAGCGCTATAAATGGAGTCCATATAAATGAAAAGCTCAGAGCAACGCTCCGGGTGCTTCATACCCATAACACAACCCAGTACAGAGAAGGCCTGCAGCCAGTTGTTTATGGTCTTTGCGACCTTTGGTCGTTTATCATAACGGTCAGCAGCAACGCGTCGCTCTTTGTCGACGGTATGCTGATCCGTAGTGATCAAGGACCAAATATCAACATATTGGTTGTCCCAAATTTTACTCTTCGTGTCATCATCCAAATGCGTGCCAAGCGGGCTAATCCCACAGAAAAAGGCGTCCTTGTGAACGCCAGCTTTTGCCGGAGGCTGCTTAGCTCCAGCCTGCGGCAGGGGAACAGGGTCAATTTTGCTAAGAATCGCCTTAAGGGCAGGTACTAAATCACCAGCCCCCCCACCCCATGCCCGTGCAAAGTCAAACTCACCCCCAACTGCAGATGACGACTGACCAGGCATCTCTTGAGGAATAGACATCAAGCTCGAAGACAGCATCGGTGCCGCTGATAACGTCTGTACCGGCGCCGGCGGAGCTGACGGCAGAGTCTGCACAGCTGGAGCCGCCGCTTCTGGCCGAACTGAGCAGCATGGACTCCTCTTCCGGCGTGAAGGCTCCCGCCTTTTCTTGCCACGAGCTGACTCCCCATCAGAGCTCGAGGGGGTACAAGACGAGGACCCAGAGGAAGGGGATCGCCATATAGAACTTCTGGAGCGCCTCGATCGGCTCCGTTGTCTAGACTCCCTATGGTGACGTCTGGAATAGCGAACTCTAGAGTCGCGGGATCTATGGCGCCTATGCCTGGAAGATCCTCTGGAGGACGCATAGGATGGCGAGCGGGAGCGCCTATGCCCGCACACACTGGCACGAGACCCGCCACACACTTGCGAAGTCACAGGCAGCCGCTCCCCACAGGAGGCCTGATCAAAACCACGCTGCGCGGTGAAGCCTAATGCAGCGGGAGGCTGGCTGGGCGGCATAAGGGTGGGGGGGGGGGGAGGGGGGGTTATCAGGAAGGGAGAGGGGTTGGACCTCATGCTGTGGAACAGGAGGGGGGGGGAAGAGCAGTCAGGCTCTGGCAGTTATCAATAGCCTGCTGCAAGGGGCTAGGAGAGCTGCACTCACCGGACTCATGGGAGGCAGGGGAGACACCAGCCTGGTTGCCCATCACTGCTGACAACGACAAAGGGGGGGGACCGGTTACTGGTGGAGACTGAGGAGCCGCGATACAGCCGGACACTATACCGGCAGCGTATTGCGGCTCTACCACCTCCCCCTTGCCGGCGCCGGGCAGAGAGCGGGGGACTGGGACTAAGGCGCGCAGGTGGGCGGATGCGCCGAGCGGACCGCCTGCCACCCCTGGACACATCATGCCCCGACTCTTCCCCCAAACCAGCCAGCAGGCGGCCGAGGAAAGACGGGTCCTGCTGCAGCTGCAGCCGCAAAGCATCGGTCAGACTCTGCTCCTGAGACATCACACGACAAACTCCTGTGGTGGCCAAGCAGAAAGAGGGTAAGCCCGCCCCTTACCCGGGCTTATATATCCTTGCCTCCACCCATAGCCTGCCTTTTCCTGGCAACTGTTCCTCCCCCAGTTACCACCGGAACTTCCCCATGTGCAGCCATCCCAGCCATGCCCCCTTCCCAGACCATTAACCCCTTACACTCACCACCGCCCCATCAGTCCAAGACACCATGCCTTATACAGGCTGGTGTCCCCTACATCATATACTGATCCCGCCACATACACCTCCCCTATACCATGACAGCACAGCGCCATATACACATCATATACTGATCCTGCCTGACCCAGTACAAGGACCCAATACAATAAGGATATAAAGCACCAGTGTCAGGAGAATTAGCCTGTACATAATAAACACAGGACTACAACTCCTATCATGCTGTGACTGTTGTAGTTTTGGAGCAGCTGGTGACCCACAGGTTGGGGAACAATATGGGAAGTGCTGTGTATAGAGGAGCAGTGCAGGGATATGGGGCAGTGTTATATGGGGCAGCCCTGTGACCTAGGTGACCTCCCTCTCCCAGCACTCCCAGCCTCCCTACACCTACAGGATGATGAGAGTCAGTCAGTGAACTCACCAGACAGCAGCCCCAGCAGCCGGAACGGCCTCCAGCAGTCAGATAGTGAGGAGGTCACATGGTGAGGAGGGGGCGGAGCCTCTAGTCCGAGTGAAAGGTCCTAGCAGGTCCTTGCAGGCCATCTTCAGGGCAGAGCAATGATCCTGCTCGGGGTGAGGGGATATTCACACTGCCTGCCCAGGAGGGGAGAGAGTGGGAGGACATGAGGATGCTGAAGGTGAGCAGGGAGGGGTAGCACTCTGAGGCCACCAGGAGTACAGGAGCCTGGAGTAATTTTTTTTTTTTTGGAGATTGAAATTGCGCCCCCTGTAACTCACCACTAGATGGCGCCCTAGGCCATCGCCTACCCTGGCCTACCCTTTGTCCCGGCCCTGAAGACAGCTCTGCTGCACCACCCATCACTAAGACAGCTCTGCTGGACCACCCACCACTAAGACAGCTGTGCTGCAACACCCACCACTAAGACAGCTGTGCTGCACCACCCACCACTAAGACAGCTCTGCTGCATCACCCACCACTAAGACAGTTGTGCTGCAACACCCACCACTAAGACAGCTGTGCTGCACCACCCACCACTAAGACAGCTGTGCTGCACCACCCACCACTAAGACAGCTCTGCTGCATCACCCATCACTAAGACAGCTCTGCTGCACCACCCATCACTAAGACAGCTCTGCTGCACCACCCATCACTAAGACAGCTCTGCTGCACCACCCATCACTAAGACAGCTCTGCTGCACCACCCATCACTAAGACAGCTCTGCTGCATCACCCATCACTAAGACAGCTCTGCTTCACCACCCATCACTAAGACAGCTCTGCTGCACCACCCATCACTAAGACAGCTCTGCTGCATCACCCATCACTAAGACAGCTCTGCTGCACCACCCATCACTAAGACAGCTCTGCTGCTATCTTCACTAGTTACCAAGATTGCGGAGGAAGAGAAGAGGAGGTTACACAGGATCCCACACACTACAACTGATCTTATCTGCTCCTCTCAGCCCCGGCCACCTCCCCCACCTGCCAGCCAGCTGGATCCTCACATGTGCTGCACATCCCCCGGCTTCCTCTCCGGATCTCACCGACTCCCGCTCTCCCTCTTCAGCCTCCCCACCTCCAGCCTTCTCCGTCCTCCTCTCCCGGACCTCCCGCTCTCCCTCTCCAGCCTTCTCCTCCATCCTCCTCTCCCGGACCTCCCGCTCTCCCTCTCCAGCCGCTCTCCTCCGTGCAGCTTCGGCTCCTCTGCATAAATCATCTCTCTGATAACAGAGTCTGGCGGAGACGGACTCTGTTATCAGAGAGACACCAGCAGCGGGGTCTGTTACACATAGTAGCCGACCCCCACTGTATATGGAGGGGGCTCAGGAGGGGTCAGATGCCGCTGTCAGTGTGACAGCGGCATCTATACACTTAAATAGCCGACACTAGCAATAGCTAAGTGCCGGCTATTTGAAATTGGCGCCAATGGGAGCGGAGAGCAGAGGAGGAGACTGCAGGGGCAGGGGGAGGCACATAGAGAACACGGGCGGCACTCAGCTAGCCGCCCACCGTGTTCTCAGCTTAACTTAAATTTTCGATACCAGGAAATCCTGGTATCGAACCGTTTTTTTTGCCCGAGATATCGATAGTAGTATCGATATTTCGGTGCATCGTGCATCCCTATACACAAGTATTCTTCTTCTTCTATATATTCTTCTACCTCATCTTCCAACCTCCTAGCAGAGTACAGTACTACTTGGGTTGAGACTCTTACGACATCCTCCTCTCTGCTACTCTGATTCCTTGTATCTTTCAACACGCTCCACTACATTCCTATCGCAGATCTGGTTGTTATATTTGCACACAAGTACCTTTTCAGTAAAACCAAGCTTATTTCTGCTAAAGAGACTCTGTGGTTCCTCACCTCACACCGACACAGTGTATACCATATGCTTGAGACACTTCCCCTTTCTGTGGGTGGCAGTTCCGATAGTCCGGGAGGGTCACTACACCACTCCGGTTAACCGTGCTATCATCCCAAGGGACCCCGTAGCAACCCAGCAGGACACTGTCCACAGGGGAAAAGGGTACAACTGGCCTTCTAAAATAAAAGCAGGTGTGCCACCATACCTGTGTGCACAACCGGCACTGGCGTCATGACATAACATCTTAAGGCCCGTCTGTATCTCAGCCAACCACCACCGGAATGGCGTCACACTCCACCACCTAGTGACCGGTCGATCCTCCGACACAACATCAGCAGGGGTTACCACACATACAGTGGGATGCCTACTAAACTGAAAGATATTAAGGATACTACATACTGGGGGGTGGGGGGGTACTAACTACCAGAGATTACATAGAGAGGGATGACTACTTAGAGAACTACTGAAAGGGGGATATTTATTGAGGGGGGGGGGGGGGGGCTGCCAGGGCCCTACCTACAGGAGAGAATGTCTAAATGGAGGGGGGCGACCTAGAGGGAGATCCTACTGGGGGGGACTAACAACTGGGATGGGTTGTGAAATGGAGATATTTTCTACTGGGGGCCTACTGCACCTGCATAGAAGTGTATATATATATATATATATATATATATATATATATATATTGTAGGGATCTTCCCGGGGGATGGTGTGTTTGGACACAGTTCACAGCAGACTTGGACTTGTAAAACAACAGCTTGGTGTTTATTTTCAGCATAAACAGTCCGTAACAGAAATATAGCAACACTGTGCTTTAAGAACAAAACAAAAAGGTCTTGCCCGTCTGGGCGCTAACTAACAACGCAGGTTACCTCTCTGGCACTTCAGTGGTCAGTTTTGCGGGGTGTGAACAGGCCCCAGCAGCTGCTGTCTTCCCAGCTCTCACCAAACAGCATGCAGGCTGTTCACTCCTGGCTGAGAGAGAGAGACCTGTATACTGAGCCCACCTTTTGCCTTCTCAGGCTGATTGGGATCAGAGCTCACCTGATCCCAAAACCCACACTGGATCGAGGGGGAGGGAATGGCAAGTCCCACTACCAAAACCTACCTGCCATTCCATGTAAGTCCAGGCCCGGCAATAATAAATAATAGCTCAGCAGCATAACACTGCTGAGCACAGATGCCTCCTGGACTCACCATCTCACACTATGTATCAACCTGGGTGAGATGTACATCCCCTCGAGCACTTTACCAGTGACATGTCCACATATCCCCCCCCTCTTCTTCAGACCGGAGGGCTGAGCATTTTGTCCCCACAGACAGTGTACCCTAGATAGGGCGTCAGCATTTGCCTGTAATTTCCCTGGCCGGTGTTCCACCATGAAATTAAAGTTTTGGAGGGAAAGAAACCACCTAGTCACCCTCGCGTTTTTCTCCTTGTTTAATTTCATCCATGTTAGGGGGGCATGGTCTGTCACTAACTTAAACCTCCTGCCTAATAAGTAGTACTTCAGGGATTCTAGGGCCCACTTCACTGCCAGACATTCTCGCTCAACTATGGCGTAGTTTTTCTCGGCCGGGGATAGTTTCCTGCTTAAGTACATCACCGGGTGCTCCTCGCCATTCACGACCTGTGAGAGGACGGCACCTAACCCTGTGTTAGAGGCATCTGTCTGTACTAGAAACTCTCGCCTAAAGTCAGGGGTAACTAGCACAGGCTGTTGGCACAAGGCAGACTTAAGGCTTTGAAAAGCTTTCTCAGCCTCTGGAGTCCATGTCACCATTGCGGACTTCGCACCCTTTGTCAGGTCAGTTAGTGGGGCTGCAACTGAAGCAAAATTCGGCACAAACCTTCGGTAATAGCCCGTAATACCCAGGAAAGCTCTGACTTGTTTCTTTGTGAGGGGTTGAGGCCAATTCTGTATTGCCTCAATTTTATTTAGTTGTGGTTTCACTAACCCCCTCCCAATAACGTAGCCCAAGTATTTGGCCTCCTCTAAGGCTAGTGCACACTTCTCTGCATTGATGGTTAACCCCGCATCACTTATGGCATCTAACACCGCCTGGACCTTACAGAGGTGACTTTCCCAATCCGGACTAAAAATGACCACATCATCGAGGTAGGCAGCAGAGTAATCACGATGTGGTCGCAGAATCAAGTCCATCAACCTCTGAAAAGTGGCAGGGGCTCCATGTAACCCGAATGGCATCACTACGTATTGGAAGAGCCCATCAGGGGTGGAGAATGCAGTCTTCTCTCTAGCCTTAGGAGTGAGTGGGATCTGCCAGTAGCCCTTAGTGAGATCGAGGGTAGTTATGTACCTGGCATTACCCATCCTTTCTATCAACTCATCTACCCTGGGCATGGGGTAGGCATCGAACTTGGAGATCTCATTTACCTTTCTAAAGTCATTACAGAACCTCCAAGTTCCATTGGGCTTTGGGATTAACACAATCGGGCTGGACCACTCGCTCTGGGACACCTCAATGACTCCTAGGTCAAGCATACGTTTTACCTCAGATGATACCGCCTCCCTCCGTGCTTCTGGTATCCTATAGGGCTTCAGGTTTACTCTGCTTCTAGGCTCAGTTTCAATATGATGACTAATGAGATGCGTACGCCCTGGTAGGTCAGAAAACTTGTCTTTATTTCTCTGCAGGAACTCCTTAGCTTCCTGCTTCTGGGATACTGATAGGGTGTCACCAATCCTGACCGGAGGGATTGGTGGTGACAGATGACCAACAGGCTTTGTCGCCACCAAGGATTCCCTGTCTTTCCAGGGCTTGATCAAGTTTATGTGATAAACTTGGAAAGGCTTCCTTCTACCTGGTTGGTGTACCTTGTAGTTGACCTCACTGATCTTCTCTACAATTTCATAGGGACCCTGCCACTTTGCTAAGAATTTGCTTTCTACCGTGGGAACAAGTATGAGGACCCGGTCACCTGGGCTAAATGTCCTGACTCTTGCAGAACGATTGTAAATTCTGCTTTGGCCCTCTTGCGCCCTCTGGAGGTGTTCCCTTACTAGGGGCATTACAGTGGCTATACGGTCCTGCATTTGTGCTACATGCTCTATAACACTCTTGTATGGGGTGGACTCACTTTCCCATGTCTCTTTCGCTATATCCAACAAACCCCTAGGGTGACGACCATAGACTAATTCGAAGGGAGAGAACCCTGTGGACGCTTGGGGTACTTCCCTAATAGAAAACATCAGGTAAGGTAGTAAGTGATCCCAATCACGACCATCCTTTTCCACCACTTTTTTTAACATATGTTTCAGGGTTTTATTAAACCTCTCCACTAACCCGTCTGTCTGTGGGTGATATACAGAGGTACGTAGGTGTGAGATTTTAAACAGTTTGCATAGCTCTTTCATCACCTTTGACACAAATGGGGTACCTTGGTCAGTCAAGATTTCCTTGGGGATCCCCACCCTGGAAAACATATAAAACAATTCCCGTGCAATTGTTTTAGAGGCAGTGTTTCTTAGGGGTACAGCCTCAGGATAGCGGGTCGCGTAGTCTAACACAACTAGAATGTACTGGTGACCCCTAGCTGACTTTACAATGGGACCCACCAAGTCCATTGCGATCCGGTCAAAAGGTACCTCTATGATGGGGAGTGGGACCAAAGGACTGCGGAAATGCGACACTGGAGCGCTAAGCTGACATGTGGGGCACGACTCACAGTATTTTTTTATGTCAGCATAAATCGCAGGCCAATAAAACCTCTGGAGGACTCTCTCCTGCGTTTTATCTGTCCCCAAGTGGCCCCCAAGGACATGATTATGGGCCATGTCGAGTACCTGACGCCGGTACGACTTAGGCACCAGGAGCTGTTCCACAACCTCATCATTAATTTTAGTGACTCTATAGTAGAGATCATTAGCCATAGAAAAATGTGGAAACTTTCTCTCAGCTTCTGGTTCCTGAGGTACCCCATTCATAACAGTGACCTGCTCTCTCGCATTTTTGAGAGTGGGGTCCTGTAATTGTGCAGTACCAAAATTATCCCTAGACACCTCTAAGTCTGGAACATTCTGCGCAGTGGGAGGAGCCTCTTCCTCACCAGCCAGGACCTGCAAAGGAAAAGCATCATTTTCATCCTGTACATTTTTATCATTTACCGTGGGTAATGCAATAGACTTAGGGGTCTCCTCACTCCTTTCAGGGGATTGTTGTTTTCCCCATAGAGCCCAGAACAATGGAAAATCACGCCCCAATATCACATTATGCATAAGATTTTTAACCACACCCACTTCATATTGTACAGCGCCTAGTTCAGTCCCGACATTAGCCCGTACTATAGGGTAAACCTTTGTATCACCATGTATGCATACCACACTCATATGTCTTGCTGGCACAAAGTCCCCAGTCACCAGACTGGCATGCACCAGGGTGACAAGGCTTCCTGAGTCCAGCAACGCCTTAACAGGAAAGTTATTTACAGTAATGTTGCAGATTTGCGGTTCAGTCTCTAGTCCAGTGACCGCAACAAAAGACGGTTCCGCAAATAGCGACTGACGCCGGCTAGCGTCACACTCCATGGGCTCAGTGGTAAGAGGGCAATGGGCAGACATATGTCCCGTCTCATGGCATCTCCAGCACTGGATAGGGCCTGGTCTCCTTGGCAGGGAATCCTTTTTAGGGCCACTTAGCCACCGGGGACCATCACCAGTCTTTTGCCCCTGAGACACCTCCTGAGCGCTCTTCCCTCTATCAGCACCCCTCCACACTCCCCCAATAGATGGAAGTCTCTTACCAGCTGATGGCACAGATCTGGCACTCCGGGGAGGTGACGGTGCTGCAGGAACATCACGGAGGTAGTCCTCAGTCGCCTGGAACCTCTCCACAAGGTTGACAAGTTCGTCGGCACTCTTAGGGTCGCCTTGTCCCACCAAGCGTTGCAGATCAGCAGGAAGTGCACGGAGGTAGCGATCCATCACGACCCTCTCTAGGATCTGGGCAGGAGTAGAAGTGTCTGGCTCCAACCATTTTCTTGCCAGATGAATCAGGTCGTACATCTGGGACCTCGCTGACTTGTCCAGACTGTAGCTCCAGTTGCGAACCCTCCGGGCACGGACAGCAGCAGTAACTCCTAGTCGGGCGAGTATCTCTGCTCTTAGCCGAGCATAGTCCTTGACCTCTTGCTCACTGAGGTCATAGTAGGCCTTTTGAGGTTCGCCTGTTAAATAGGGCGCAATCACTTCTGCCCACTCAGTGGAGGGTAGCTTTTCTCGCTCAGCCACACGCTCAAAGACAGTTAAGTAGGCCTCAACATCGTCATCAGCAGTCATCTTTTGCAGCGCACGCTGCACAGCTCTTCTTACAGACAAAGTCTCTGGCGCGGCTGCTGCCACCAGCTGGGGATTAGCACCTGCAGACGCCTCTTGCTTTGCTATCAGGTGCTCAATAAGTCTCTGTTGTTGAGCCATTGCTTGCTGATGTGCAGCCATTGTCTGTTCATGGCGCAGGTTAGCGTCTGTCAGAGCCTGTTGTTGCTGCCTATTAGCCTGCTCATGGCGAAGGTTAGCGGCCTCCTGATCCTGTTTAGCGGCTGCCTGAGCCTGTTGTTGTGCGGCCAATGCCTGTTGCTGTTGCAGACTCACTTGCATTAACTGCTTCATCATCTCCTCCATGTTGCTTGTCTGTTTTTGGAGTGAAGCAGCAGCCTTCACCCAGGACATATGCCGCTGTAGCCAAGTTGATGCACACCGTTGCCCCTAGCAACCCTTTTGCCCGCTCCGCAGCACCAATTGTAGGGATCTTCCCGGGGGATGGTGTGTTTGGACACAGTTCACAGCAGACTTGGACTTGTAAAACAACAGCTTGGCGTTTATTTTCAGCATAAACAGTCCGTAACAGAAATATAGCAACACTGTGCTTTAAGAACAAAACAAAAAGGTCTTGCCCGTCTGGGCGCTAACTAACAACGCAGGTTACCTCTCTGGCACTTCAGTGGTCAGTTTTGCGGGGTGTGAACAGGCCCCAGCAGCTGCTGTCTTCCCAGCTCTCACCAAACAGCATGCAGGCTGTTCACTCCTGGCTGAGAGAGAGAGACCTGTATACTGAGCCCACCTTTTGCCTTCTCAGGCTGATTGGGATCAGAGCTCACCTGATCCCAAAACCCACACTGGATCGAGGGGGAGGGAATGGCAAGTCCCACTACCAAAACCTACCTGCCATTCCATGTAAGTCCAGGCCCGGCAATAATAAATAATAGCTCAGCAGCATAACACTGCTGAGCACAGATGCCTCCTGGACTCACCATCTCACACTATGTATCAACCTGGGTGAGATGTACATCCCCTCGAGCACTTTACCAGTGACATGTCCACAATATATATATACACACACACATATATATATATATTTATAAATATATATATATATATATATATATATATATATACACACAGTATATGGGGAAGCACCTTTGTATTGGTTTGCCTTGGGTGGCGGAGTGGCTTGATTTTTGCGTAGCTTGCATCAAGACTTTTCATGTCTTATATGTGTCACTCAAGAAATGGATACTAGTAATAAATTCTGTATATCTGCTGTCTGCCATATTTTGGTGCACAAAAGGACAAAAATGTGATGCATGAGGAATAGTAAATTACCCCCCTGTGTGTTTATCTTGGGCACCCTACAACATGCAGCTATTAGCAAATTGTGTAAAATATCATTGACTCAGAATACATTGCAGGACAGATTATTCATTGTAAAGAAAGCAATGATTTTTATAGAAAGCTATAAAAAGTGAGTGGGCGAAGCTTTGGACAGTAGTAGGAAATTTGAGTATAAAAGTATTCACAGATATAGAAGCAAATTTAGAGTAAAAACAGCAAATTGCTTTGTTAGCTCAGCAGTCGGCTCATCGGCCTTTGAAGCCTGTGCCTCTCCCAGTTTCCCAGGACTGGATCCAGCTTTTCTCACCAAAGTGATATGCTTTGTTTTTTTTTACGGTAAGTTCCCTCATCTCTAACTAGTGTGTATGTAGTGCCACCCATCTCTGAATAATCTTCTGAGATCAGACTGAAACGTGTATATAAATCTTATTTTCAGACACGCTACCTTATCTCTATTGATCCGTTATATACATAAATTATATGACTGTACATTTTTTATAGTTTATCCTCCATTGGCTTCTCTGCATACAAACTTCATATGATTCTCTACCCATGTAAATATATACGTATAGGGTCAGTTATGCAAATAAAGGGGACGTACTTCATTTAGTTAAACAGCTGTTTCAGCCACCAGATATATTAGGATATTACATGTCAGGGATCAACTAACAAACCATTCACCACTATGGAAATGTCACTGCTGCTTTTTATATCCACTCTCTGTTTCTCAAGTAAGATTAACCAGGAATGATGACAAATTACAATGAGATATTAATACCTTGTTACACAATGTCATCTCAGTCTGCTTTAGTAATAGTTATTTCTTCTTCTTCTTTTTGCAGGTGTCTATTGTGCGGCTGATCTTGTCCAGCCATTGGACTCAGTGGCAGTAAAGCCCGGAGGTTCTCATAAGGTCTCATGTAAAGCTTCTGACTTCTCTATGAGTGGCTTTTGGATGCACTGGGTCAGACAGACTCCTGGTGGAGAATTACAGTGGTTGTGCAATATAAATTCAGGGAGCACACGCTATGCCGATGAGATCAATGGACGCTTCACAATCACCACTGACTATACTATTAACACGTTATATCTGCAAATGGACAAGATGGAGACTGAGGACTCTGCTGTGTATTACTGCAAAAGATACACACTGATGGAACTAATGGCACGTCAATACCAAAAACCAAAGCATATGCATTTACTATAGATCAACAGTAGGTGGCAGCAAAAACTGGTGTACAAACCGCAGTAAACACCATAGAAACCATGCCAGAAGCCTAAACTACTGTACAACCTGATGAATAATGTAACTACAGCTGAATGCTAGGTAGAGGGCACCAAGAAGGATGGGGGCACAATATAATAATGCGCTCCATTGAAATCAATGGGAAGTTTGCCAGCAGTGCACACACCATATAGAATAATGGCCGTAACTAAATACAACTGTCCATATAATGAACGCTCTTATTACTTAGTATCTGTTTTTGCTAAATATGGCCATTTTTTAATCTGTTTTTTTATTTTTTATTTTATTTCCACTCAAAATTATGGTTGTTTATTAGCAGCTAACCTCTAGATGTAAGATAATTCAAGAACTGACTGTCCATCGGTCTTTTATCATATAAAACATATAGGACATGCAGTAAGGGGACTCTAAAAAAAAAAAAAAAAAAGTGCCTTGGGGACCATGTGAGTTACTTAAAGAGGTTGTCCAGGAAAATTAACTTGTCACCATTCCACAGGAGGTAAGTGATCGTGGGGGGTCCAACTGCCATAGCCCGTGCCATATCAGGCCCCCGGCATCTTATATATCCCTTAAAGATATAGTATATCAATTCGTTTAGCTCTTTCTTCTCTATAACATAATGTTGATAGCTTACGTAGCATTTTCATGGTGACGGGTTCTGCAAAATTGGACACTGACCATGTACAGAGTTAGACTACATTCATATGTTTATGGCCAAAACTACAGAACATGTAAACAAATTTGGGGTTCATTGATTTCAATGGGGCTGTTCACACTGTATATTTACAAATCCGCAATCCATGAAAAATTCCACCAACAAAAATAACTGACAAGCTCTATTACGGACTGTAATTACGGCACAGATTGTTTCATAGAAATCTATGGAAGCATCCATAATTTTTGTGGATCCTTAATTTTTACGGATGAAACATAAAAATGCAAAAAAAAAAAATACAAATCATGGATGCAATATGGATTCATGATTTTTTTGCGTTCAGTACATTTTCAGGGCCGTATATTATGTCTGCAATAATGCACCCGTAATGCACCTGTATGTTTTGCGGATCCTCAAAAATTTTAAGTACTTGTTAAAAAAAAAAAGAGGAATGGTCATAAGGATGATATCAGCTATAATTAAGGATAAATCCGCAAAAAAAAAAAATCCCGCAGTGCATCCAATGCTCCTTGCATTTTTAAAAATTTAAAAGTGATAATTAAATTAAGGTGATCCATATTTATTGCGGACATTGCGGCTGTTACCGTCACAAAAATTATGTATCCTCACTTGTGAGGACTTGTGAATAAGGGCTCAGTCATGTCTATTTCCAGAGATGACAATAGACAATTCTCCATTGATGAATATTCTCAATAAATTAAAAGACAGGACACCTTTCATAGTATGCCCTTTATTGCTTGATCTGGTTTGTCCCCCTTGGTACAATTTTTTTCATAAATAATTCTACCCATGTACCGATATATGTATAAAGTAAATTATGCAAATAATAGAGACTTCCTACTTGTAAAACAGCTGTTTCAGCCACCAGATATATTAGGATATTACATGTCAGGGATCATCTAAAACCCCATTCACCACTATGGAAATGTCACTGCTGCTTTTCCTATCCGCTCTCTGTTTCTCAAGTAAGATTAACCAGGAATGATGACAAATTACAATGAGATTTTGATAACCTGCTGACATGATTTCCTCTTATTCTGTTTCAGTAATAGTTATTATATAGTTTTTGTTTTTTTTTTGCTTGTTTGTTTTTTTCAGGTGTCTATTGTGCTGCTGATCTTACCCAGTCATCAGACCTGGTGGTAGTAAAGCCCGGAGGTTCAAACAAAATCTCATGTAAAGCTTCTGACTTCACTATGAGTAGCTGGTGGATGGACTGGGTCAGACAGACTCCTGGTGGAGGATTACAGTGGTTGTGCAGGATCCATTCAAGCATTCATTATGCTGATGCCATTAAAGGACGATTCACAATCACCGTTGACAAAATTAATAACATGTTATATCTACAAATGGACAACATGAAGACTGAGAACTCTGCTGTGTATTACTGTTCAAGGAACACACTGGTAGAGCTAATTCCACATCCATATCAAAAACCACATCATATGCATTTACTATAGCCTGACAGTAGGTGGCAGCAAAAACCATATACAAATAAACAATAGCATTATGAAACATTATAAAGAACTTATGTCAGAAATTATTTTTAATTTTTAAACAGTTTTGAGTTGAAAATAATGGACATTGCTTAGTCTACTTTGGCTGCCGCCATTGCAATCACTCAATAGGGAAAAAAAATCCATGTGTGAACAACTAAAAATACAGTCTGTTTTTCGTAAAATAACGACCGCCAATAAATGTCTTGAGAAGAAAGAAGAAGAATCCCCCCCCCCCCTTTCTGCTGGGTTCTATTTTTTCTTAGGGTTCATTTACATGTACAGGATCATCAACAGATCCACAGCAGATTTGATGGTGTAGATTTGATCCTGTGTTATTTAAATCAAATCTGCTGCGGATCTGCAGCAGAAATTCCGCTGTGATTTGGTGTGTTAGAAGCTACCCTTAAGGGTGCGTTCACACGTACAGGATCTGCAACAGATTTGCAGCAGATTTGAAGCTGCAGATTTGCTTTGAATCTGCAACTTCAAATCTGCTCCATCAAATCTGCTGCAGATCTGCTGCGTATCCTGTACATATGAACATACCCTTAGGGTACAAACCCACTTGACGTATTTGCTACGTGAATCAGTCTTAAAAATAAGCAGGCAAAACGCAGGTTGGCTTTATACAATTGTTCTGCGTTAAAATACGCAATTGCGTATTTTTGAAGCATGAAGCTACATGCGTTTTTCGCACAGGTTGTTAACAACTGATGCTTTGCTAACAACAAGCTTCACGCTTCAAAAATACGCAATTGCGTATTTTAACGCAGAACAATCGTATAAAGCCAACCTGCGTTTTGCCTGCTTATTTTTAAGACTGATTCACGCAGCAAATACGTCAAGTGGGTTTGTACCCTTAGGATGAATCCTGGTGACTTGTAACTGCCAGTGTTGCTGCACTCTACTGGGAGGGTGGGGAGCTAACATAGAGTACCTACAATGGGATGCCTACTACAATGGGAAAAACTAGGGATACTAGGAAAGTTGCTAAGGAGGAAATTTACCTACAGGAAGGATGCCTACTTTGGGGAGGGGGGGGGGGGTGTTACCTAAATGTGGATTGCCTACTTTGCGGAAGTTACTTCCAGGGGGGGGGGGGGGTACAGGATAAAAAATAATAAAATGCGGCAATTATTCTGGGTAAAATAAAAAATGTAATTATGTTTATTTTCAATATTTTGATGGCCATACTAGTTTACGTCTGTTATTTTATACGAAATGTGCACTGCCATTCAATTTCCTATTGACGTCAATGGAGTGCATTATTATTTTGAAAATACAATAGAGGCCAATGGATTAAAAAATGATCCACAGCATTAAAGGGGCTATGTATGATCCTTGTCATCGCAACAGGGCCCCAGCTGTCAGTCAACACTGGCCTCCCCCATTAGACCAATCGGCCCAAATCACTATAATGTACCATTACAAGATGGCACCTTAAAAGGTTTACTCTCATGTCATAAAGTGATAAGGTGATACATTAACCCAATCAATAAATATTCTAAATCTTAAACTATATTTATCATTGCAAACAAAGAAGATGTTGGCATTTTTATATCCTTCTAAATTCAGAACTTGAAGCAAAGGTGGAGCCAATTATGCAAAGAACTTATTTGATTTATGCCTATAAAAGCACATATATGCTCATTCACTTACTGTAAGTAGCGTATTACCTTGGTGATCAGCTCCAATGACAATGGACATTTTTATTCTTCTCTTAGTATTTTACCCAATCAGTAAGACAACATTATTAATGTATTTCTAACAGTAATGATGGAAAATATATATCTTACTATGTTCTGTATGTTACAGGTGTCCTCTGTCAGTCACTACAGGAGTCAGGTCCGGGACTTATCAGACCTTCACAGCAGCTTGATGTGACCTGTACAGTGACCGGGTTTGAGCTAACCAGCTATCATGTGCACTGGATCAGAAAAGTGTCTGGGAAGGGGTTCGAATGGATTGGAGTAATATCGACAAGCGGTGGTACTGCTTATACTGATTCATTGAAGAGCCGAGTCACAATCTCAAAAGACAATGCCAAGAAGCAGGCCAGACTCCAGATTAATAACATGAACGCCGCAGACACTGGAACTTATTATTGTGCGAGACAGACACGATACAACAAAGCAATATAGAAATCATACAAAATCCAGCTGTGTCACAGTGGAGGGAAAAAACACAAAAAAAAGCGTTAGTCACTAGAGAAAGGAAACATCATAAACAATGAACAATGAGAAATAGAACAACATGCTCACCACAGAAGATTTATAAAAAAAATTGATATACTGTACGCTATAAGAAACATAGTACAGAAACTTATATGGTACACAGAAAGGTGGAATCTGATTGGTTGCTAGGGGCAACTGAGCCAGTTTCACTTTACACCATGTTTGATAAATCTCCCCCTTTATGTACAGTAAATGATTTTTATGTATATTACATAGCCTATGTTGGACGAAAAGACACTAAGCTTGGCTCAAAGTTTAGAAGGACAATAGACTGATGGTTTTCTCTGGAGAACCCATGGGGAGGAGATTTATCAAAGGGTGTTGCTGCCCACAGCAACCAATCACAGCTCAGCATTCAGTGTTGGTAAAATGAAAGCTGAGTTGTGATTGGTTGCCGTGGGCAATTTACACCAGTGTATATTTTACACCCTTTGATAAATGTGGGCCATGGTGTAATGTGTGGCATGCTATGTTGGGTGGGTTTGGTGTTAAATGATGAGGCAAGATAATACAGTGCATAGCTGGAAGCTCAGGAGAGCTAAGACACCAGTGAGAAGATCATAGACCTCTGCTACCTTCAGGGAATGCCCGAGCTTAAAGCAAACTGTGATCAGGTAACGCGGGTTCACATGAATCAGGGAGTCTGGCATCCTTCTTTTGATGGCAACTGATGCCACGACTAATGGCAAAAATGCATCAGTTGTCCTATCCTTTTTTCCATTAACTATCAAGGCCGGACTGCAGAACTTTGCAAGCTGTGTTCTGCCGCCTAGCCTATCCGGATAGTAATGGGATCCGTTCAGAGATCCGTGTCCCTCCAACGTTTTGCTACTGCACCAGAGGGAAGCGTCACAGGGTCGCTGGATCTATTTAAACCCGGCCTTAGTCTATACCAGAAATGTAGGAATCTGAAATTTTAGGAAACTGTTGTCAAACAGAGTGTTGACCAGTAGCATGGTGGTCAGTGCTGTAGCCCCACCAAGGGATTGTGAGCCCTAATGGGACAGGGACCAAAATTGTCAAACAACTGTATATAAAGTGCTGTGAAATCAGTTAGTAATAAAGAAATTATTATTACTACTAGAGCTTCTGAGAATTAGCTTAACCCTTTGAGGACCAGGCCCAAAATGACCAAGTGGACTGCGCAAATTTTCATTTTTGTGTTTTCGGACTCCCCCTGTCACTTACACTTAAACGCTGCGGTCGCACAGCGATGGCGGAGTTTAAGGGGTTAATGACACGCTGCAGCGCAATTGCTGCAGCCTATTATTAATGGTGAGGGCAGGGCTGGCAGCTGGCCCCCACCTCCTATGAAGCTTGCTCTGCTCCGGAGTGCGCTTCATAGGTCAGGACGTACCAGTATGCCCACGGTCGTCTGGGCACAGACTTCCAGGGCGTACCAGTACGTCCTTAGTCGTCTAGGGGTTAGGGGAAGCCGTAAGGGACTGGTGGGTTAATAAGATCGAACTGGAACTTACATTGAATTGTGTTGTGGGATATTGGGTGGGTTCTTTTAGAAAATCTGTGAACCATCTGACACTCATTTTGGTGAGGTCTGTCCTGTTAAGTGCAGGTGCAGAGACTTCTGCGTGCAGCATGAATGACAGCACCGTCAGTGCTGTCATTCGTGTTTCTTTTATACACCTGTCCAAAAGTTTGCAGATTAAAACAAGTGGTGGATAAGGTATTTTAAGTTTCTCCACTGGGTGTCACTGTTCTATATATGTAATAGTCCTATTGCACAGCTGAAGAAAGTAATGGGTTAAGTTGTTTGTGCCATGTGTTATGTGCTGACAACTAGGAGGTGACCTTTCTTTTCTCTCCTATCCTGTCTGTCCTCTTTTACACACACTTGCCCTGTAGGAGTTAGCTCCGTGTGGGAGGAAGTGAGTCAGGTCAGGTCAGACTAGCTTTCAATGGGAACAGATGCAGCTAGAGATCAAGAGTTTTTCTCAAGCAACTACTACTCACACTATGCAGTGCTAAGCACAAGTAATGGAGAGTAGCCACCAAGGAACACTCTAGCCCACTCCAGGAACATGTAAACAAAGTGCAGGACAGACTCCTGATAAAAGAGGAGCTGATCCCAGTAGGACAAAGCTACGGTAAAGAAAAGGTCTATGTATCCTACTGCAAAGTGCAGGTAACTGGGAAGTTTCAGACCCCTTGCTACAGCCAGATAACCACAGCTGTGGCCCGTGCTGCCCACTAGGGTGGGTTCTATGACACTAGGGGGCAGAAGGCGGTCAGATATAGTCTAAACGTAAGTACGAGTATCACTTCACAACTAAAGTTGTCTAAGGGACCCACAACAAACTGGAAGGTTACTGACCATTTTGGGGAATAAAGCCAGCCATATACAAAAAAGCAGGTACCAACATCACACCTGTGTACTGGACTAGCACTGGCGTCATGACAAAAAACATCATTGGCCGAGCTCACACCAGACCAAAAATCTGAGACCCACCAACCAAAGTTCAACCCAAGTCCATAATATCTGGAGTTGATTGGTAGGATTGATACTGACAGGTGGGGGTAACCATTGCAGTGGCTTTTAAACTATGTTTGGGAATTGTATATTCTTTGTATGTACTGCTGTTTTCTTGTCACACTACTGGACACTGCTTAACCCCTTAGCGACCCATGACGTATCTGCTACGTCATGGTGCCGCGGGGGGTGTTCAGAGCGGGGTCACGCCGGGACCCCGCTCTGAACGGCGCTGATCCCGGCTGACACGTGCAGCCGGGCAGTGCCTCTGTTAGCCGGCGCGGGTCCCGTTGCCGCGCCGGCTAATTAAGCACTTCAATGCAGCTGTCAAACCTGACAGCTGCATTGAAGTGCTTTATGCACACTATCCCTGGTGTCTAGTGGGTCGGATCTCCCCCCCGCGATGCGATCGCGGGGGGGAGATCCGTTCTTCTGCCCGTGCCAGGCCTCAGCGTCGGAATGACGCTGATCCCGGCTCGGCAATAGATTGCTATGGCCTGCAGCAGGCCATAGCAATCTATGACCGATCTGATGGATCTTTGCTGTGTATATACACAGCATTGATCTCTATGAGAGATCAGTGCTATGTATATACAAGCCCCCCAGGGGGGCTTCTAGTCCATGTAAAAAAAAAAAGTAAAAAAGTGTTTTTATTAATAAAAAATCCCCTCCCCTAATAAAAGTCCAAATCACCCCCCTTTTCCCATTTTATAAATATAAATTAATAAATAAATAAACATATTTAGTATCGCCGCACACATAATCGCCCGAACTATTAATTAATCACATTCCTGATCTCGCACGGTAAACGGCGTCAGCGCAAAAAAATTCCAAAGTGCAAAATTGCGCATTTTTGGTCATATCAAATCCAGAAAAAATGTAATAAAAAGTGATCAA
Organism: Dendropsophus ebraccatus; assembly: GCF_027789765.1. Classification (NCBI taxonomy): domain Eukaryota; kingdom Metazoa; phylum Chordata; class Amphibia; order Anura; family Hylidae; genus Dendropsophus; species Dendropsophus ebraccatus. The sequence goes on from NC_091456.1 coordinate 44,093,816, forward strand.
AAAGTCGTATATGCGCAATCAAGGTACTGATAGAAAGAACACATCATGGCGCAAAAACTGACACCTCACACAGCCCCATAGACCAAAGGATAAAAGCGCTATAAGCCTGGGAATGGAGCGATTTTAAGGAACGTATATTTGTTAACAACGGTTTGAATTTTTTACAGGCCATCAGATACAATAAAAGTTATACATGTTATATATCATAGTAATCGTAACGACTTGAGAAACATGCATAACAAGTCAGTTTTACCATGGGACGAACGGCGTAAATGCAAAACTCCCCGAAATCAAAACAAATTAGTTTTTTTTTCAATTTGACAGCGCAAATGATTTTTTTCCGGTTTCGCAGCATATGTTATGGAAAAATAATGCCTGTCATTACAAAGTACAATTGGTTTCGCAAAAAATAAGTGCTCATATACGTCTCTAGGTGAAAAAATGCAAGCGCTGTTGACTTTTAAACTTAAAATGGAATAAGCAAAAGCGCAAAAACGAAAATTGGCTTTGATCTTAAGGGGTTAAAGGAGTACTCCAGCAAAAAAAAATTGTATTTTTTTTTTCAAATCAACTGGTTTCAGATAAATATGTAGATTTGTAATTTACTTCTATTTAAAAATCTCATGTCTTCCAGTACTTATCAGCTTCTGAATCAGTGCTAATGATGAAAATGATGACACTAGCTAGAATTACAGGTCTGTTTTTTGTTTTTTTTTTGCAATGTCCGCATAGACTTCTATTAGTGTATCCGTGGCGCAATTACAGTCTTGAATAGGACGTGTCGTTTTTTCAGCCTAAAGCCTAATTACAGATCTACAAAATATGTAGATGTGTGAATAGGTTCATAGAAACCTATGGGCAGGGTGGAGTAGGTGGCACCTGTTGTGGTATTTAGTTTTGGCGGCCCCACACAGTAACACGCTTACCACTATATATTGCCTCCAAACTGCTCTAAATGAAACAGAAAGATATCACCAATAATACCATGACATAATATCGCCACACTTTAACCTCTCAAATATGTTAAAAGGGAGGGCTCCACTGAATACTTAATGACAGGGTGCTGCTGTGCTAAAATGACAACATCTATCAAAAGAAAAGAAAAAAGGCAAGCACAAATATGCAGCACACCCACATATTTGTGCTGCATATTTGTGCTTGCCTTTTTTATTTTCTTTTGATACACTTTAACCTCTATCACTACCACTACAGACCCTATAACAAAGTGCAGCTACATCCAGTAACTCACAGGGGATGTCTTCTTTGATCAGAGTCTTTCACTTTTTCTTTTTTCTCAATCCAGCCCGGGCTACCTTGAAGTCTTCCCCTCACTGTAAATCCTCTCTTCAGAATCTGACACAGAAACATTTTAGGCTTCAGCACGTACAGTAAATACAGTAGGTCCCCTGTGCCCCTCTAGAGTAGTTATGCACCTCTGTATCCCCACAGTTTCGTGGTGCCCCTGTGCCCCCACATAATGCTTAGGTATGCTGTGTGCCCCAATATAGTAGTAAAGTCTTTATGTAATATAGGCCCCTTTGTAAAGTTCCGACATAGTATAAGGTTCCTCTGTGCAGTCCCCATATAGTATCAGGCACCTCTGTGCAGGACCCATATAGTATGAGGCCCCTCTGTGCAGCCCCAATGTATTATAGACCACTGCCAGAGTAGTATAGACCCCTTGTGTGTTACCCCAGTAGTATAGACCCCTTGTGTGCTGCCCCCAGTAGTATATACCTCTTGGGTGCTGCCCCAATAGCATATACCCTTTGTGTTGTCCCCCCAGTAGTGTATACTCCTTGTGTGCTGACCCCTTATGTGTTAGCCCTCCTCCCATATTCCCCTTGTAGGCATCCTGGATAACAAAATAATCCTGGATAACAGCTTCTCTGCAACAGGCGCTTGAATGATGTCACTCAACCGTCGGGACACCAGGGAGAGAGCGGCCTCCTGTGACCACAGGCAAAACACTGTATGCTTCTACAAGGGTGAGTGACAGGGAGGAGGCCAATGGCTCCCACTCTGTCAGTGTTACTGCCTTTAACTATGAGCGTTCGTTGTGAGTGCTCATAGTTATAATGCCGGGTATAGCAGCAGGGGGCGCTGATGTTGGCCCTGTAGGGGGCAGCATGGATGGGTTAGTAAATTTATTACTTACCCATACTGATAGCATCCTGTACCGGTCGCACATAGCTCACGCAGGCCCTGCCTAAGGGACATTAATTTTCTGGACGTGTGAATGAGGCCTTAGGATGTGTTTCTCATTATTATTTGGAATGTGTTCCCAATGTGGGTAACACAATGTCCCATTTCTTACCCAATAGTCACGTGATGTTGCCAATAATGTGAAAAAAACTGAAAAGTTTTACAGGATTAGAAAAACAAGGCTGTTTCTTCCAAAAATATTGGCACATATGTCTAGGATAGCAGCTCAGCCATGTGTAGATGTACTTCAGTGATGCTCAGCTGCAATACCAGGCACACTGACAGCTGTGACACTGTTTAAAAAAAAAGCACTTACATGTAAAAAAGACATCTGTGGTTTCTATCATCTTACACTGAGCAGTAGGACCAGAGGTGGCGCTGTTATGCAAATAATGATTTGAATTCAGAATATAAAAGTTTGGATAATTCACCCGTTTATCTCAGTTATCTGGATACAGATGTTACACTGTATCAGTGACAATGGTCCTTTTATTACTTCTTTTGCTGTCTTCCCCATTAAGTAAGGTCTAGGACCAGCTTTTATTGTATTACTTATATGGAGTCTATTTAAAACTATATTTGTCTCATTATGTTCTAATTTTTATCAGGTGTCCTCAGTCAGACATTACAGGAGTCAGGTCCTGGGATTGTGAAACCATCACAGCCACTTGATATGACCTGTACAGTGACTGGATTTGAGTTAAGTAGCTATCATGTGCACTGGATCAGACAAGCTCCTGGGAAAGGCCTGGAATGGATTGGAGCAGCGTGGGCTGGTGGTAATACTGATTATGCGGATTCACTGAAGAGCAGAACCACAATCTCAAAAGACAATGCCAAGAAGCAGGTCAGACTCCAGATTAAGAACATGGAGGCTGCAGACAGTGGTGTTTATTATTGTGCAAGAAGCACAACAGAACAAAGTAATGAGGAGACCATACAAAATCCAGCTGTGTCTAACTGGAGATAGAAACCACAAGAGAAAGACTCTTACTGAATAGTGTTGAGTGAACCTGTCAAAATGTTTGGGTTCTGCAAAGTTATACGAACTTGAGCGCTTGGCATTTGATTCCACATGGCTGCAGAAGATGGATGCCGCCCTAGGGCTGCCAGGAACCCATGGTTATAGCCTGTGGCTGTATCCATGGTTTTTAGGACATGGATATTATAGGCCAGTGGAATATTGGTTTAATCTCCTTCCTAGACAACTGGTTCAGTAGCTGCTGGAAAAGTTGACATATTTTTAGAGGTTAGTTAAAAATTTTAATTAGTTGTTCAATATATTAATTCAGTATACCACCACTCGGTACAACGGGCATTATTTATACTCTGCAATCCACAGTGGATAATCTGCACCAAATTGTGTGGCTTTTAGGAAAAGTTTTCTATGTATTCCACAGCTTGACCCAATCCCGATACAGGCAACAATCTCCTAGATGGGTAAAAAGATTTTGAGTGGAATACTCCTTTAAGGCTAGAATTTTTAAGGATATTTTTATTCAACACAATCACCATTGTTTTCAGCAGTGGTCATTTATAATTTTTAAAGCAAAATGTTATGGGTTTGCGCCACAACAAGTTGATGGTTATGCTTGCTAAGGTTAAATTTAAGGTTTCACCCTGAAATTGGCACCTTCAGTGTCTTAAATTATTATTATTATTTTCTAAATTGTTTTTTATTAAAGGGGTAGTGCGGCGCTCAGCAATTATTCACAGAATAACACACATTACAAAGTTATACACCTGACGTGTGTCGACCCCCGTCTTCTGTCGATGCAATCTTCGGGATTGCATGCCGCCCCCCTCTGCAGCCGTCCCGCATGCCGCCCCCCTCTGCAGCGTCATCAGCTGCTCAGCCGCGATTGGCTGAGCATAACTGTGCTCAGCCAATCGCGGCTGAGCATTGTTATGACACGGCAGAGGGGGGCCGGCATGAGGGACGGCAGGAGCGGGTCGGCCGGCCTCCCGAAGATGACGTCTTTAAAGAAGATGGCGGACGGGGTCAGTCGACACGGATCAGGTATGTATATCGTACCACACTTCTGGGGGGACACGGGAAGGGGGCGATTCACAGACATAACATACAGTACATTACAAAGTTGTATAACTTTGTAATGTGTGTTATTCTGTGAATAATTGCTGAGCGCCGCACTACCCCTTTAAGTTTCAAAATGCAAAAATCATAAGGTCATGCAGGCCCTTAAAAGTGCAATAATCAAAAAATAAACTTTATATTGACCATAAAATATAGTTAGAAATGAAAGTAATAAAAATGCACTATAAGGGTATGTTCACACTGCAGTGGTGGAAGTTCTGCTGTGTAATCCCGCCTGCCTCAGTTTCCCATAGTTTCTCTATGAGAGGGCTCCCGCGCCTCCATTCCCACCACTGTCCACGCAAAGAATTGACTTGTCAATGCTTTTCAAGGAGAGAGAGATAGACAAACTATGGGACACTGAGGCAGACGGGATTCCACAGCGGAGAGTTTATGTGGCTGATATAATGTGATAGATTTCTAACCAAAAGGAGTGTATAATTGAACAGAATCACCACATGTGAAGGTAAGTACCTTTTAGGCCGCAACCTCTCAAACACTGCACAGGGTAAGGGTCCTATTCCACGGGCCGAGGAGGGCCCGATCAACAATGTAAACGAGCGGCGATCTGCTAGATCACCGCTCATTTACTGGGCCTATTCCACGGCCCGATGATCGTTAAGCGAGGGCTGCAAGGACATCGTTACCGATGTCCTTGCAGCCCTTGCAGCATCATACATTACCTGCAGGTCTTCTTCTCCGTGCTGTCTTCATCCCCGGGTCCGCGCGCGCTCTATCTTCAGAATGGCCTTTTAGCTGACAGGCCACACTCAGCCAATCACAGGCCGGGACCGCCATTCTGAAGATAGAGCGGGACTCGGGGAGGAAGACAGCACGGAGAAGAAAACCTGCAGGTAATGTATGATGCTGCTTCTTCTCAAATCGTCGGTCGCCCGCTGCGCACCGTTATTCAACCGTAGCGATGCACGGTGGGGGAACTATGATTTTAGGACTGGCCCTAAATGAACGATCAGCCGATGACACGATCATCGGCTGATCGTTCTCTCTATTTTACCGAACGATAATCGGCCGAATCGGGCCAAATGGGGCCGATCCGGACAATTATCGTTACTGTGGAATAGGGCCCTAAGACGGGTCTATTTTTGAGATGTGAGAAAGGGTGACATACTATCTTAGAACAAACTTTTGAGACATCTCCCAATGTTTAATCCCTTTAGATAAATGTTAAGTCCATCCACATGCCTCTCCCCATTCAGTGACGGTATAAGAGTGATGTAATTCTAATTCCCATTTATTACAGAAAAGGCCCTATTACACAGAGCAATTATCAGCCGCATCTGACCGATAATTTTCTTGTGTAATAGAAGACATCGATCATCATTGTCTTTCAGCATGTTGAAAAATCAACGATCTAGATAGCAGCGATATGTTGCCGACGCTTTTGACAATCGGAGAGGCGGCAGCAGACTGTCGCTATCTTCTATGGGCTGTCAGGTCAGTGCTCGCTTGCAGCTCATTCCCCGCTCGCTGCCGGCACGCGTAATGGTTGGTGAGAGCTGGGGGTCCGGGCAGCCCCCGCCCCCCACAACTACCCGTGGCCCTCCCACCCCAGCTCTTACTCGCTCGCTGTAATAGTAAATAGTGTAAACACGTAATAGTGCCATCAGCAAGCAGGGAACGAACAGCAAACGAGCGCTGACCTGACAGGTCGGCGCTCGCTTGCTCTTCTGAATCACCCCGAGGCTTAAGAGGGTATATCCTCATTATTAAGCATCATAAGTGCTCCATATAATTTAGAGCTCCTAATCTGACATTTTTTTTATCCTTCTTGATTGCCTTAACAGTAACAATTTCAAGTTATAATAAACATCTTAGATGCGAAAGTAAAAAAAAAAACAGTTGTTTTCAGTAAATGTGTTAAAAAATTATTTTCCAAATTCCAAAATATTTTAAAAACATATTAAAGGTCTATCAGTGGCTTAAATGTGTCTAAAATTGAGAGTATTACTTTTAGAAACCGCAGAAGTCTGAAAACCTTTCTACTATGTAACATTTCATGTAACACCTGTAGCAATATAATTATGGTTTTTGTAAAAAAAATATTTAATTATGAAATAAAAATAAATATCTTATATTACACTATGAGAGCTTAACTTCATCCAGTAAAAAAATAAGCATAATAATTGTCCAGTTAGCAGAGTTGGGAGAATTTCTTACTCCTGTCAGGATGCTAGATCTTTTTTTCATAACATCCATAACACCCAGTTAAAAAAAATTTTTAACAGCTATTTTTTAAAATACGGCAATTTCACCACATAAATTATATACACTCACCGGCCACTTTATTAGGTACACCTGTCCAACTGCACGTTACCACTTAATTTCTAATCAGCCAATCACATGGCGGCAACTCAGTGCATTTAGGCATGTAGACATGGTCAAGACAATCTCCTCCAGTTCAAACCGAGCATCAGTATGGGGAAGAAAGGTGATTTGAGGGCCTTTGAACGTGGCATGGTTGTTGGTGCCAGAAAGGCTGGTCTGAGTATTTCAGAAACTGCTGATCTACTGGCAGGGGCGTAACTAGAAATGGCTGGGCCCCATAGCAAACTTTTGATTGGGGCCCCAACCCCCTCAATCGACCACTACGCCATAAACACACTCAGCTCTACACAGGTTCTGTACACCATATAAATTACAGTACAGTTATATTAAGTGACTCACAGGGGACGTCTTCTCTGATCGGAGTTCTTTCCTTTTCATCTTCTCCATCTGTCCTGGGCCGTTATGAGAACTTCTCCGAGCCACGAATCCACAGAATCTGCCAGACAGACATATTAGACTCCTCACTCTGGCACCATCCTTATCTCTATACACACTGCACATCTGTACTGTCCCCTTTACACCCTCATTTAGTGGGTAGCCCTGACTCTATGTGACCCCCTAATAATATATGCCCCCCTCTGTGTATTCCCTCTCCCCCTATGTTGCCCCCCCCCAAATAGATGGCCCCTCTCCCCCCATGTTGCCCTCCTTATAGATGGCCCCCTCTCCCCCCACCCTCCCTTATAGATGGCCTCCTCTCCCCCTCCATATAGATGGCCTCCTCTACCCCCTCCCTTATAGATGGCCTCCTCTCCCCCCTCCTTATAGATGGCCCCCTTTCCCCCCACCCTCCCTTATGGATGGTCCCCTCTCCCCCCACCCTCCCTTATAGATGGCCCCCTCTCCCCCCACCCTCCCTTATAGATGGCCTCCTCTCCCCCCTCCTTATAGATGGCCCCCTTCCCCCTCCCTTATAGATGGTCCCCTTCCCCCCTCCCTCATAGATGCCCCCCTCTTCCTCCCCACCCTCATAGATGCCCCCTCTTTCCCCCTACCCTCATAGATGCCCCCCTCCTTCTCCCCACCCTCATAGATGCCCCCTATTTCCCCCCACCCTCATAGATGCGTCCCTCCTTCCCCCCACCCTCATAGATGCCCCCTCTTTCCCCCTACCCTCATAGATGCCCCCCTCCTTCCCCCACCCTCATAGATGCCCCCTTTCCCCCCCCACCCTCATAGATGGCCCCCTCCTTCCCCCCACCCTCATAGATGCCCCCACCCTCATAGATGCCCCCCTCTTTCCCCCCCCCACCCTCATAGATGCCCCCCTCTTCCCCCCCCCCCACCCTCATAGATGCCCCCCTACCCTCATAGATGGCCCCCTCTTTCCCCCCACCCTCATAGATGCCCCCACCCTCATAGATGCCCCCCTCTTTCCCCCTCACCCTCATAGATGCCCCCCTTTACCCCCACCCTCTTAGATGCCCCCCTCTTTCCCCCCCACCCTCATAGATGGCCCCCTCTTTCCCCCCCACCCTCATAGATGCCCCCCTCTTTCCCCCCCCCACCCTCATAGATGCCCCCCTACCCTCATAGATGCCCCCCTCTTCCCCCCCCCACCCTCATAGATGCCCCCCTCTTCCCCCCCCCCCACCCTCATAGATGCCCCCCTACCCTCATAGATGCCCCCCTCTCCCCCCCCACCCTCATAGATGCCCCCCTCTTTCCCCCCCACCCTCATAGATGCCCCCCTCTTCCCCCCCCCACCCTCATAGATGCCCCCCTCTTCCCCCCCCACCCTCATAGATGCCCCCCTCTTCCCCCCCCCCACCCTCATAGATGCCCCCCTCTTCCCCCCCCCCCACCCTCATAGATGCCCCCCTCTTCCCCCCCCCCACCCTCATAGATGCCCCCCTCTTCCCCCCCCACCCTCATAGATGCCCCCCTCTTCCCCCCCACCCTCATAGATGCCCCCACCCTCATAGATGCCCCCTCTTCCCCCCCCCCACCCTCATAGATGCCCCCTCTTCCCCCCCCCCCCACCCTCATAGATGCCCCCTCTTCCCCCCCCCCCACCCTCATAGATGCCCCCTCTTCCCCCCCCACCCTCATAGATGCCCCCCTCCACCCTCATAGATGCCCCCCTCTTTCCCCCCCACCCTCATAGATGGCCCCCTCTTTCCCCCCCACCCTCATAGATGGCCCCCTCTTTCCCCCCCACCCTCATAGATGCCCCCCTCTTTCCCCCCCACCCTCATAGATGCCCCCCTCTTTCCCCCCACCCTGCAGGCTGATAAAAAAACAAAACTTAACTCACCTGACAATTCGCTCCCACCTCGATCCTCACTTCTCCTGGTCTGTCCCCGGCTGCTGCGCAGCTGCCGGGGGTGTCGCGTCTTATCCCCGGCAGCGCTCGCATCCCAGAGCTCCCTGCGCGCCGGAACCGGAAGTCAGGGCCCAAGGCGCGCAGGGAGTTCTGGGATGCGCGGCTGCCGGGGATAAGACGCGACACCCCCGGCAGCCGCGCAGCAGCCGGGGAGAAGACGGAGCCCGACTCTTGTGACCGCAAGCAAAACAATGCTTGCGGTCACAAGCGTGATTGATCGGGAGGGCCCCGCGGGTCCCCCTTCGTGGCCACTGCCTGGACCCCAAACAGCTGTAGCACCCGGGAGGCCTGCTCGGCCGCCGGGTGCTACAGGCTATGTGAGCTCCGGGGGCCCGCGCCACGGGCCCCCGATACGGCGGGGCCCCGTAGCGGCCGCTATGGCTGCTACGGCGGTAGTTCCGCCAGTGTCTACTGGGATTTTCACGCACAACCATCTCTAGGGTTTACAGAGAATGGTCCGAAAAAGAAAAAACATCCAGTGAGCAGCAGTTCTGTGGGCGGAAATGCCTTGTTGATGCCAGAGGTCAGAGGAGAATGGGCAGACTGGTTCGAGCTGATAGAAAGGCAACAGTGACTCAAATAGCCAACCGTTACAACCAAGGTAGGCAGAAGAGCATCTCTGAACGCACAGTACGTCGAACTTTGAGGCAGATGGGCTACAGCAGCAGAAGACCACACCGGGTGCCACTCCTTTCAGCTAAGAACAGGAAACTGAGGCTACAATTTACACAAGCTCATCGAAATTGGACAGTAGAAGATTGGAAAAACGTTGCATGGTCTGATGAGTCTCAATTTCTGCTGCGACATTCGGAAGGTAGGGTCAGAATTTGGCGTCAACAACATGAAAGCATGGATCCATCCTGCCTTGTATCAACGGTTCAGGCTGGTGGTGGTGGTGTCATGGTGTGGGGAATATTTTCTTGGCAATCTTTGGGCCCCTTGGTACCAATTGAGCAACGCCACAGCCTACCTGAGTATTGTTGCTGACCATGTCCATCCCTTTATGACCACAATGTACCCAACATCTGATGGCTACTTTCAGCAGGATAATGCGCCATGTCATAAAGCTAGAATCATCTCAGACTGGTTTCTTGAACATGACAATGAGTTCACTGTACTCAAATGGCCTCCACAGTCACCAGATCTCAATCCAATAGAGCATCTTTGGGATGTGGTGGAACGGGAGATTCGCATCATGGATGTGCAGCCGACAAATCTGCGGCAACTGTGTGATGCCATCATGTCAATATGGACCAAAATCTCTGAGGAATGCTTCCAGCACCTTGTTGTATCTATGCCACGAAGAATTGAGGCAGTTCTGAAGGCAAAAGGGGGTCCAACCCGTTACTAGCATGGTGTACCTAATAAAGTGGCCGGTGAGTGTATATCGTGGTAAATACTTGTGATTAAAGTATTTTAGGAGTGATACCTTTATTGGCCCAAAAAAATTGTTAGAACAGTGAGCTTTCGGGATTCAAAAGATCCCTTTGTCAGACAAGTTCACAAATGAATGTCTTACGGAAACAGCACAACATTTTAGGGATGTTACAAGCAAGAAAAAAGAGACAACTGTGAATAAGGGGGGGGGGGGGTGAGGGGGTATATACATCACATAGATAAGCCAGGGCAATACAAAGAACTTGTTTTAAATGAAAGCTTATTTGGGAGTCCAAGATTCTTGGTCAGTTCAGTCTTATCTGTGGAGTGTGTCCAAGTAGTGGGTCATAAATCCAGGTGCCAGGTTTAGTCCATGTGTTAATGACTGGAATGTTTTTATCAATTTGAATTCCCACACTTTCCTCTCTTTGTCACTCTGGAAGTGACCTTTGAATACCATAATCTTAAAATCTGTTATTCTGTTATTCCGCGCCGACAGAAAGGTGCACAGCAGTGAGTGCGCAGTAGCGACTGAATCGACTTGAATTTATCCGCGCGGATTCCGCAATGTGAACCCACCCTAAGTGAGATTAATAGTGTCAACCAGCTCTTGCATTCTAAGCACCGTGGGGGTCTTCCAATATCTCAGCAAAACAGATTTGGCCATTACACACACCAGAAATTGTAATTTTCTTTGTGGCAATGGAAATTCATGAAGGTTAAGTAATAACAGAACCAATTGGGGGGATAACAGAACCCACTTCTGTCCCAAGGGGATTAATGAGTCACACAGCTGTCTGCATTCCTCCCAGTATTTTTGAGCTAGGGGAAAGGACCATAATATGTGGAGGAGAGATCCTAAAAGGCCACAGCCTCTCCAACACCTGTTCGGGGAGCCTGGGTACATTAATTCCATTAATTGACTCCATTAATTGACTCCCTGTGTGCACTATATCGCAGCGACATCCTTGCCGATGAAAAGGCCATCAACCATTCATGATCTGAGAAGGGTTGGTTCAAGTCAGACTCCCACCGCAAAAAGCTCCTGGATTTCTCAAAGGAGCCATGGCCGGACAATGTTGAGTATAACTGCTTCAAACATTTGGTCCTGCCTGCCATATACACTATAGTTGATTGATCTACTCCTACTGGTGACAGTTGCAATTTAGTAACCCAGTGGCGGATTTGCATGAGGCAACTTTTCTAATCAGTCGCATCCTTGGAGGTACTCGGCTGGATCATCTCATCACATGGGAGTACTTGGCTTGAAAAGGTTGAGAAACACTGCTATAGACCCTTTTTGTGCTGCCCCAGTACTATAGTCCCCTTGTGTGCTGTCCCTGTAGTATATAGACCCCTTGTCTGCTGCCCAAGTAGTATAGACTCCTTTTGTGCTGCTCCCAGTAGTATATAGCCCTTGTGTGGTACCCCCAATAGTATATATTCCTTGTGTTCTGCCCCCAGTAGTGTATACCCCTTGTGTGCTGACCCCTTATGTGTTAGCCCCTTCCCATATCCCCCTTGCATCCTGGATAACAAAATAATTATACTCATCTGATGTCCATGTGCGATGCCCTGACCCGTGGGGGTCACTTCGCAGTGCAGGTGCTGTGAGCGGGCAGGAACCGGGGCAGCTGCAGGACACAGGACCATCACAGTATAGGGCCTGAGGATGGCATAGCTGAGGGACCGGTCTGCGGATACTGCGGTAGAATTGCTACTGGGCATGCAATTCTTCGCTGTACCTAGTCAGGGCACTAGTAAACGGACACCAATGCCAGGGTTCAGTAACAGCGGTGGTTACACTTTTATTGTAACTGAGGTAACTGGTAGCAACAGTCTCGTCCGGATGCAACCGGGTATATAGCAGACTTGTAAAGACAGAGCTAAGGTGGTGCTGCATAGGCTGAGGTGAAACGTGCCGGATGATGGGAGTAGTAGTGAGAGAGGAATAGAGAGGCTGGGTGGATTTAGAGTACTTGCGGGATTAATCTTGACTTGATGAGGAGATGAATAACAGGAACGACACCCAGATGAGAGGATACTCCAGGCACTTGAGCAAACGGACAGCCAGGATCTGTTCAGCTACACACCAGGTCCACTCTTCTGAAAGTGAAGAGGGCCGTAGGACATCTTATCTCCTTGAAGGTAGGAGACAGGAATACACAACCTCCTCCCTTGAGGACAGGGAGAAGACCACTTCCTTCCTCTCTGAGGTAGAGGACGGAACTCCACAGCAAGGGGAAGTCACATGGTATCCCTGGCCAAAGCTCGACGGCCATTGGAGGAACCATGGTTACAGGGCACGGTCACGTGATCCTCAGCCTTTGCATACCACTGCACAGAGTTAAACACATGTACAATATACATGAACCTGAGAGTAATAGGGACTACATAGTCACAGTTGCAGTGCAAATAGTTTCCAGAACAGGCATGGCTGTAGCAGCAAAAGTAAACTGACAGTGAGAAACAGACAGTGTGTTCTGGGACACTGCACATGCGTTTCCTCTTCTCTGCAACAGGCCCTTTTGTGGTACTCGGCCAGTGACGTTAATTGTTGTTGTTGTGCTAGGTCAGCACACAGGTGTGATGTTGGTACGTGCTTTTATACATGGCTGGTTTATGTCCCCAAATGGTCGGTAACCTTTTGGGTTTGCTGCAGGTCCCTCGGGCTCTTGTCACGGCAACCTGGAGTGGTAGATGACCCACCCAGGATGTTGGTACCGCCACCCACAGAGAAGGGGAAAAATAACCCAAGGTGTTAGGCAGAGTCCTGTGCGTTTGATACTTTGGCAAGATAAAAGTACATGCTTTGAAGACAGTTATAATCTTTAAACAGACTTGAGTGCTTGAAGTAGGTACTTGGAAAGTGTAGAAGTAGTAGTAGTAGTAGTAGTAGTAGTAGTAGTAGTAGTAGTAGTAGTGTTTTGCTGAGGTGGAGAGAAGAGGAGAGGAGTTTGCCAGAGGAGGCCTTGCCAAATATAGACATTGACTCTGCCAGAACTGTAGTGTGAATAGATAAGTAGTGAAGTGATACTTGTACTCATGTTTAGACTAAATCTGACCACCTTCTGCCCTCTGGTATTGTAGAGCCCATTCCAGGTGGGTAGCATGAGCCCCAGTCGTTGGTTATCTGGGTATAGCGAGTTGCCTGAGTTTTCCGAGTCAACCTGCACTGCACATCTGGATGCATAAACCTTCTTTATGCAGTAGCTTAGTCCTACTGGGATCAGCTCCTATTGTTTCAGGGTTCTGTCCTGCACTTTTTTAAGGAGTTCATGGCGTGGGCTGGGGCAGGGCCGGCTCCAGGTTTTTGTGGGCCCTTGGGCGAGAGAGCCTCAGCGGGCCCCTTTGTGTAGCACACCTTGGGGCACACCTACCAAATAAAGTTTGACAAAATATCGAAAAAAAACGTAATTCAGTAACTCACAGGTGACGTCTTCTTTGATCTGAGGCGATCGCTCTCCGTTTCCTCTCCATCTGGCCCAGACCTCCATGATGATTTCTTCCAGCTACAATTCATCTCTTCGGGACCTGTCAGACAAACATGTTAGGCTCCGCACTTTTCCAGCAACTTCCTTCCCTTTTTCCCACCCATAGGCTCCTATACAGTAGTAACTCCACTGTTTGGTGTCATGTGCAGTAAAATAAGGAGGTTTGTGGGTCCCGTGCTGTGCCCCCCATATAGTAATAATGCCCTCTGTCCCCATAGTAATGCCCCCTGCTCTGTCCCCATAGTAATGCCCCCTGCTCTGCCCCATAGTAATGCCCCCTGCTCTGCCCCATAGAAATGCCCCCTGCTCTGCCCCATAGTAATGCCCCCTGCTCTGTCCCCATAGAAATGCCCCCTGCTCTGTCCCCATAGTAATGCCCCCTGCCCCCATAGTAATGTCCCCTGCTCCCCATAGTAATGCCCCCTGCTCTGCCCCATAGAAATGCCCCCTGCTCTGCCCCATAGTAATGCCCCCTGCTCTGCCCCATAGAAATGCCCCCTGATCTCCCTCAGCACAAGAAAATAAAAAAATAAAATCATACTCACTAATCCGGGGGACGGGTCCTCTTCTCCCTTGTGTGCGCCTTGTGGATCCACCAGCAGGCGTGATGACGTCATCGCTCTGCGCCTGTTGGTGAGATCGGATCCATGCTAGAATGAACTAGAATGGAGGTGCTAGAAGGAGGTCGTCCCCCTGGAGTCTGTATTCTAGCTTCTTCACCATAGAGCAGGCTAGAATGGAGTTACAATAAGAGACATTACATGAGGTATACCAGGGGGAACTACAACTCCCAGCATGTCCAGACTGTTATTATGGGATATCAGAGGACATTACAGGAGGAGATATAATAGGACTACAACTCCCAGCGTGTCCAGCTTGTTATTATGGGATATCAGAGGACATTACAGGAGGAGATATAATAGGACTACAACTCCCAGCGTGTCCAGCCTGTTATTATGGGAGATCAGAGGACATTACAGGAGGAGATATAATAAGACTACAACTCCCAGCGTGTCCAGCCTGTTATTATGGGATATCAAAGGACATTACAGGAGGAGATTTAAGAGGAGTACTACAACTCCCAGCATGGACAGCCTGTTATTATGGGAGATCAGAGGACATCACAGGAGGAGATGTAAGAGGACTACAACTCCCAGCATGGACAGCCTGTTATTATGGGAGATCAGAGGCCATTACAGGAGGAGATATGAGGAGAACTACAACTCCAAGCATGGACAGCCTGTTATTACTGGAGATCAGAGGCCATTACAGAAGGAGATATAAGAGAAGGACTAAAACTCACAGCATACAGAGGGAAGGTATTAGTGAGCCCCGCCTCCTCATGTCACATGACAATGATCACAGGTCCTTCATCCATATACAGCCTCTCCCGTTCTCAGCCCCGCCCCCTTATGACGTCACCACAGGTCCTTCATTCATATGTAGCCTCTCCCGTTTTCAGTCCCGCCCCCTTATGACGTCACCACAGGTCCTTCCCCAGTGCAGCAAACACGGCAGGTCCTTCCCCAGCCCTCCCCCGGACTTGGTGTCGGCAGCACTCGCTCCCCCGGGGGTCGGTCATGCGGCGGGCGTCTGTCTCACTGCTTGGGCAAGTGTCGGGGCCCCTTGGGCGGCCGTGGGCCCCGGCACTTGCCCGAGTATGCCAGGTGCTGACGCCGGCCCTGGGCTGGGGTATTCCTTGGTGGCTGTTCTCCCCTACTGTTGCTTAGCACTGCATAGTGTAAGTAGTGGTTTAACTAGAAGTAATCTTTAGTTGCATCTGTCCTTGGTTCCTGTCAGGGGTCCTGGCAAAAGCCAGGCCCTGTCTTAACTACAGCAGGAACTTGGTCTTGTGTGTCCCCTCTAACTATAAAACTAAGTGGGACTGACTGGCTTCCTTCACCAGTGTAACTCCTCAGACAAGGGCTTTTTTGAACCCTACTGTGAGTGGTGGGGCAGAGTGCGTAGAATGAGAAAGAGTAGAGGATAGGTCAGACAAGAAACAGCACCTCCTAGTGGTCAGCACATAACACATGGTACAAAATACTTAACCCATTACCTTTCTTCAGCTGTGCATGAGAAATATATATACGAAACAGTGACACCTAGTGGGGAAATTACATACCTTATCCACCACTTTACCTGAGTGCACGACTTACTGGGGTGCACAAGAGAAACACTAGTAATGGGACACCACACCCGAGTGACGTCAGTTGACCGTTAGGACACCAGGGAGAGAGTAGCCTCCTGTGGAAAAACACTGCCTGCTGCCGCAAGAGTGACTGACAGGGGATGGCATGGATGTGTAAGTAAATTTATTACTTACTCATCCTCGTGGCTTCTTGTACCAGTTGCACATAGCTAATGCAGGCCCTGCCTATAGGACATTAATTTTCTGGATGTGTGAATGAGGCCTAAGGATGTGTTTTCACATTATTATTTGGATTGTGTTCCCAATGTGGGTGAAACAATGTCCCATTTCTTCCCCAGTAGTCACGTGGTGTCGCCAATAATGTAAAAACAACTCATTAAGGGGACGTACAGGATTAGAAAAACTTTCTTCCCAAAAAAATTGGCCCATTTGTCTAGGATAGCAGCTCAGCCATGTGAACATATACATCAGTAATGCTCAGCTGCAATACCAGACACATTGACAGCTGTTGCACTGTTTAAAAAAGAAAGCACTTACATGTTAAGAAAAAAAAAAAAAGACATCTGTGATTTCTATCATCCTACACTGAGCAAAAGGACCAGAGGTGGCGCTGTTATGCAAATAATGATTTGAATTCAGAATATAAAAGTTTGGATAATTCACCCGTTTATCTCAGTTATCTGGATACAGATGTTACACTGTATCAGTGACAATGGTTCTTTTATTACTTCTTTTGCTGTCTTCCCCATTAAGTAAGGTCTAGGACCAGTTTGTATTGAATTACTTATGTGGAGTCTATTTTAATTTTTTTTATATTTGTCTCATTATATTCTAATTTTTTTCAGGTGTTCTCAGTCAGACATTACAGGAGTCAGGTCCTGGGATTGTGAAACCTTCACAGCCACTTGATATGACCTGTACAGTGACTGGGTTTGAGTTAACTAGCTATTCTGTGCACTGGATCAGACAAGCTCCTGGGAAAGGCCTGGAATGGATTGGAGCAGCGTGGGCTAGCAGTAGTCCTGATTATGCTGATTCCTTGAAGAGCAGAACCACAATCTCAAAAGACAATGCCAAGAAGCAGGTCAGACTCCAGATTAAGAACATGGAGGCTGCAGACAGTGGGGTTTATTATTGTGCAAGAAGCACAACAGAACAAAGTAATGAGGAGACCATACAAAATCCAGCTGTGTCTAACTGGAGATAGAAAACCACAAGAGAAAGACTCTTACTGAATAGTGTTGAGTGAACCTGTCAAAATGTTTCAGCTCTGCAAAGTTTTACAAACCCAAATGCTTGGTGTTTGATTCCACACGGCTGCAGAAGATGTATGCCACCCTAGGGCTGCCTGGAAAACATGGTTATAGCCTGTGGCTGTATCCATGTTTTTTAGGACATGGATATTATAGGCCAGTGGAATATTGGTTTGATCTCCTTCCTACACAACTGGTTCAGTAGCTGCTGGAAAAGTTGACATATTTTTAGAGGTTAGTTCAAAATTTTTATTAGTTGTTTAATATATTAATTCAGAATACGGACACTCACAACGGACAGAATTTCTGCCCTGAAATTCACAGTGGATAATCTGCACCAAATTGTGTGGCTTTTAGGGAAAGTTTTCTATGTATTCCACAGCTTGACCCAATCCCAATACAGGCAACAATCTCCAAATGGGTAAAACGTTTTTGGGTGAAATATGTTTACACGGTAGTATTTTCATCAGTATTTCTGTCAGTATTTTGGTCATTATTTGTAGACAGGAGTGGAACTGATGTTTCCTAGATAACATTGCTATATGATGTTAGGGGCCTATTCCACAGGAGCGATAATCGGCCAAATCGGCCCGATTATCGCTCGGTGGAATAGAGAGAACGATCAGCCGATCGTGTCATCGGCTGATCGTTCATTTAGGTTCAGATCTAAAATCATTGTTCGCCACCAGCGCATCGCTATGGTGGAATAGTGGTGCGCGGCAGCGACCGACGATTTCAGCAGCACCATACATTACCTGTCCGGGCTACAGGTCTTCTTCTTCTCCCTAGCAGATCGGCGCTCGTTTACATCGTTGATCGGGCCCCCATCGGCCCGTGGAATAGGAACCTTAGGTTTGCCCTATACATTGCATACAGTAAATATTGCCTATACCCGTTTCAGTGGGACTGGCCATACATCTAACCTGACTCCCAACCCACCTCTAATGGCATTTGTTGGCAGAGATAAGAATCAGGTAGTTAGCTTTTAATTGCCTGGACATTTTGTGTAGCTACTATGTATAACGTATGTACTGAATAACCACACTATTAGAAACTTCTGCCCTCTCCCCATTCGAGTTGTCATGAATAGAAATTAGATACGTGACCCTGGAGTGCAGCATAAAATCTTTTTTTTTTTTTTTTTTTGTGGATTAGTTGCAGCGTGAATCCACATGACTTAGGGTATTGGGGTATGTGCACACTGCTGAAAAGTGACGGAAACTCTGTCGCGTAATCCGCCGCTGGCGAACTGCAGCACTCACGCATCTCCTCCTGTGTCACAGACTCCATTCTATGCACGGGCGGATTCCTTCCTCCGTCCAAAGAATGAACTTGATCATTCTTTGGATGGAGGAAGGAATCCGCCCGTGCATAGAATGGAGTCTATGACACAGGCTGAGACGCGTGCGCCCGTCGCAGTCTGCGAGCGGGCGTGAGCGGCGGATTATGCTACAGAGTTTCCGTCACTTTTCAGCAGTGTGCACCTACCCTTACTGAGTTCTCTTTCACTATATTTAACCCTTCCTTACAGCCAGTTTTAATTTTTGTGCTTTCCTTTTTCTTCCTTGTGTATATAAGTCCACAGCGCTTGCAATTTTTCCCCCTAGAGATCCAGTTGAGCCTTTATTTTTTTGCACCACTAATTGTACTTTGCAATGGCAGACGTAATTTTTGCCTAAAATATGGCGTGAAAACAGAAAAAAATTATATGTGGTGAAATTGAAAAAAAAAACAAAAAAATATTTTTTTTATTGGGGGGGGGGATGTTTTTACATTGTTCACCCTAGGGTAAAACTGGCTTGTTATACATGTTCCTCAAGTCAGTACGATTACGACGATATGTACCTTTAATTTTATTTTTAAAAAAGGGGTTCCTTAAAGGGGTAGTGCGGCGCTAAACAATTATTCACTAAATAACACACATTACAAAGTTATATAACTTTGTAATGCATGTTATGTTAGTGAATGGCCCCCTTCCCCGTGTTCCCCCCCCACCACCCACGCTAGACCCGGAAGTGTAGTGCTCTATACTCACCTGATTCGTGTCGACCCCCGTCCGCCATCTTCTGACAATGATGTCATCTTCGGGAGGCCGGCCGGACCGCACCAGCCCTCCTTCATGCCGGCCCCCCCTCTGCGGCATCATCAGCTGCTCAGCCGCGATTGGCTGAGCAGTTATGCTCAGCCAATCACGGCTGGGCAGCTGATGCCGCGGCAGAGGGGGGCGGGCACGAGGGACGGTCAGAGCGGTTCGGCCGGCCTCCTGAAGATGACATCATTGTCACAAGATGGCGGACGGGGGTGGACACGAATCAGGTGAGTATAGAGCACTACACTTCCGGGTCTAGCGTGGGTGGGGGGGAACACGGGGGAAGGGGGCCATTCACTAACATAACATACATTACAAAGTTGTAATGTATGATGCGACCAAAAATGCACAATTTTGCACTTTGTAATTTTTTTGCGCTTACGCCGTTTATTGTGCAAGATCAGGAATATGATAATTTAATAGTTCAGTCGATTATGCACGCAGCGATACCAAATATGTTTTATTTATAAAATGGGAAAAGGGGGTGATTCAAACTTTTATAAGGGGAGGGTTTTTTTGTTAATAAAAAACCATTTATTTATTTTTTTATACACATACTAGTCCCCTTGGGGGACTTCTAGTATCACAACACTGATCTCTCATAGAGATCTATGCAGTATAGATAAACTGCATAGATCGATGAGCTCAGTGTTCTATTGCTCTTGGCTGCTGCAGCCGAGAGCAATAGAATGCTAAGCCGGGATCAGCGCCATTACAGCACAGACCCCGGCCCAGTAAAGATGCAAGGATCGCTCCTCTGCGATCACGTCGTGTGGGGGGGGGGCGAACCCCCCACTAAACCACCAATGATGGGGGCAGCAAGCATTTAGATGCAGCTGTCAACTTTGACAGCTGCATCTAAATGCCTAATTAGCGGGCACGGCGGTTGGACCGCCTAATAGTCACAGTCCTAGGCTGCATATAGCACCCAGGATCGCGGCGGTTCAGAGCAGGGTAGCCGTGCAACCCACCCTCTGAACTCCTCTAGCCATGCCAGGATGTACAGTATCGTGCTGGTGTGTCTAGGGGTTAATAAACCCCCTCCCCCCTTTCCATTACCAATTTACCATTTCTCCCCTTCCAACTATTCCAACAATTCAAAGGATGCATCAGAATAAATGGCTATAACACCTCCTAAAAAGCTTAAACAGAACAGGCATATATAAATACCATATAAATAACATACTGTACAGCATGACTGCAGTAAGGTGAGCTATAACCCTTTAAACCCGGGTAGGCATAATAAAGACACGACACAGGTTAAATCTTTGCTGGACAGTGGTCGGCCACAGCTTTTATTAACTTACTTCTCCAAGTAATTATAAGGCACTTAACTTCAACTTGCAGATACCAAACTCGAGCCGGAAGCGGTGTGCCGGCCGCTGGACTCCCAACGGGCACATCGTTCTTACTGGCTAAACCATAACTGCTCCATAAATTTAAATCCACCAAAGCCGCCAGCTGTGATTTAAAGAGAAATAGCTCAGAACACAGAAGACATATGAACATCATATGACTCTATATACACTACCGTTCAAAAGTTTGGTCACCCAAACAATTTAGTGTTTTCCATGAAAAGTCCCACTTATTCACCACCATACGTTGTGAAATGAATAGAAAATAGAGTCAAGACATTGACAAGGTTAGAAATAATGATTTGTATTTGAAATAACATTGTTTTTACATCAAACTTTGCTTTCGTCAAAGAATCCTCCTTTTGCAGCAATTACAGCATTGCACACCTTTGGCATTCTAGCTGTTAATCTGTTGGGGTAAGCTGGAGAAATTGCACCCCACGCTTCTAGAAGCAGCTCCCACAAGTTGCATTGGTTGGATGGGCACTTCTGGCGTACCATACGGTCAAGCTGCTCCCACAACAGCTCAATGGGGTTCAGATCTGGTGACTGCGCTGGCCACTCCATTACCTATGATAGAATACCAACTGCCTGCTTCTGCTGTATAGTTCTTGCACAATTTGGAGGTGTGTTTTGGGTCATTGTCCTGTTGTAGGATGAAATTGGCTCTGATCAAGCGCTGTCCACTGGGTATGGCATGGCGTTGCAAAATTGAGAGATAGCCTTCCTTATTCAGAATCCCTTTTACCCTGTACAAATCTCCCACCTTACCAGCACCAAAGCAACCCCAGACCATCACATTACCTCCACCATGCTTAACAGATGGCGTCAGGTATTCTTCCAGCATCTTTTCATTTGTTCTGCTTCTCACAAACGTTCTTCTTTGTGATCCAAACACCTCAAACTTGGATTCATCCATCCACAACACTTTTTTCTAGTCTTCCTCTGTCCAATGTCTGTGTTCTTTTGCCCATCTTAATCTTTTTCTTTTATTGGCCAGTCTCAGATATGGCTTTTTCTTTGCCTCTCTGCCCTGAAGCCCAAAATCCCGCAGCCGCCTCTTCACTGTAGATGTTGACACTGGTGTTTTGCGGGTACTATTTAATGAAGATGCCAGTTGGGGACCTGTGAGGCGTCTGTTTCTCAAACTAGAGACTCTAATGTGCTTATCTTCTTGCTTAGTTGTGCAACACGGCCTCCCACTTCTTTTTCTACTCTGGTTAGAGCCTGTTTGTGCTGTCCTTTGAAGGGAGTAGTACACACCGTTGTAGGAAATCTTCAATTTCTTAGCAATTTCTCGCATGGAATAGCCTTCATTTCTAAGAACAAGAATAGACTGTCAAGTTTCAGATGAAAGTTCTCTTTTTCTAGCCATTTTGAGCGTTTAATTGACCCTACAAATGTGATGCTCCAGAAACTCAATCTGCTCAAAGGAAGGTCAGTTTTGTAGCTTCTGTAATGAGCTAGACTGTTTTCAGATGTGTGAACATGATTGCACAAGGGTTTTCTAATCATCAATTAGCCTTCTGGGCCAATGAGGAAACACATTGTACCATTAGAACACTGTGATAGTTGCTGGAAATGGGCCTCTATACACCTATGTAGATATTGCATCAAAAACCAGACATTTGCAGCTAGAATAGTCATTTACCACATTAGCAATGTATAGAGTGTATTTGTTTAAAGTTAGGAATAGTTTAAAGTTATCTTCATTGAAAAGTACAGTGCTTTGCCTTCAAAAATAAGGACATTTCAATGTGACCACAAACTTTTGAACGGTAGTGTATATATATATATATATATATATATATATATATATATTTATTTTTTTTATTTTTATTTTTTTATTTTCTTAAACAACAAGGGAGGGAGGGAGGGACAGCTCGCTTCCAGAACAACAAGAGGAAGTGGTGAGTGCAAGAGGGGGATATATAGACTCCCTTGGCGGGAATATAGCCTCCTTCCATTGGTTGACCCCCTCATGACGCAGCACAGGCAGTCTTAGCACCACACAGAGAACCAGGAAGCAAAACAGAAGGAAAACACATTATGCCTACAATAGCCATGCCTGTGCGAATGCCTCCCAAAACCACTGCAGTCCCTGGTCACACAGTCTAAGCGCCTGTACGCCCCCCAAAAAACATTATAAATCCAAAATTTTAGCAGTACCAGTAATGAAACTTTACACTAGCCACATTGCGCAGATTAAGGAGCTGCCAATATGTCAAATGGCACTGTAATTACACACCACTGTTCCCAGGGTCCTACCCAAATAGGAACAACACTGTATCTTCAAATATTACACCACCAGAATAAGTGGGGAAGTACCTTCTGACCGACTCCACCTTGAAATGCCCTGAAAGACCTCCCTACTGCCAGGCTATCATGACAAGAAAACAAAAAATCCTTACCTGGACACCATTATAGACAAAATGTTGCAACATGGGCAGGCGGATGAAGTTCACCCAGCTGGAAACTGGTGCTCCACCTCTTCATCTCCTTTTAAAGTCCTTTGTCTCCTGTCTGGTAAGTAACCTAACAACTCCCTCCCATCATCTCCTTCCTTCCCTTTTTAACCTGACTGTTACTTTAAAGTGATTGTACCACCAGGCCCAGGCTGAAGCACTGGAGGCAGGGCCAACCCACCCTTTGTGGGAGGAAACCCCAGCCCCTCTATGATAGGGTTCCATTGATTCTAATGGAGTCACATCATAGAGGGGCAGGGGTTTTTTCCCACTGGGGGTGGGTCGGCCCGCTTCCAGTGCTTCAGCCTGGGCCTGGTGGTACAGTCACTTTAACTTCTAATTGCCCCTCCTCTCTTACTCAAGCTACCCCAGCCCTTAACCCTAAACCCACCTCCTGTCACAGCTGACCCAGTCATGCTGGCCTATGCTAAGACAGCGCCCTGCTCCATGCCTTTTCTAAAGAAGGGTTCAGAAGAGGAAGTCCAGAATCTTTCTGATGAACAGGCAGTGTACAGTCAAGCAAACTGCAGCCAACTACAAATGCAAATACAAATCAAACGAATGTGTCTGACGTTACACATTATCATTTCAACAGAATAGGCAGTATATGCAGGGGGCATGTTGGGCCCTGTTGCAGAATTTTAACTTGGCCCCCCCCCCCCCCCCAATGAATTTAAGGTGACACCCTCTAATGTGCCACCATGTGTTAATGAACTGTCACTGCCTCCTCCTCATGTACTGTGCCACTGTCCCCTATAGTTAATGGACTGTACTGTGTCATTCTCTAATCATTGTGTACCAATCTTTGACTCTCCAGCTTAAAAAGTACAACTCCCATCACGAACTGCCAGCAGGACATGATAAGGTTGTAGTGCCACAACCTGGAGAGACAAAAGACTGCAAAACTACAACTCCCATCATGCGCTACCAGTAGGACATGAATGAGGTTGTAATGCTAAAATCTGAGATTGTAGTGCTGCAATCTGGAGAGACAGAGACTGCTTAACTACAACTCCTATCATGAACTGTCAGCAGGGCATGATGGAGGTTGTAGTTCTAGGGATAACCTGTTCATGTTCCTGCTCTTCTCTGGGGCTCACATCTACACATATACTGTACATACATACACCATATACATACATCGCATACACATATACTGTGCATGCATGCATGCATGCATGCATACATACATCATATACATACATCATATACATACTGTGCATGCATACACATACATCATATACACACATACTGTAATGTATACACATATACATACATCATAAACACACATACTGTACATGCATACACATACATACTGTACATGCTTATACATATACATACATCATATACACATACTATACATGCATACATATATACACATATTCTGTACATGCATCATACACACATACTGTACTTGCATACACATATACATACATCATATACACACATATATCATACACACATACTGTACATGCATACACATATACATACATACTGTACATGCATACACATATATCATATGCACACACATACCTCATACATACACACATACTGTACATACATACTGTACATGCATACACATATACACACATACTGTACATGCATCATACAAACATACTGTACATGCATACACATATACATACATACTTTACATGCATACACATATACATTCATCATATACGCTCATACACACATACTGTACATGCATACATATACATACATGCTGTACATGCATACACATATACACAAATACTGTACATGCATCATACACACATACTGTACATGCATACACATATACATACATTATATACACACATACATCATACACACATACTGTACATGCATACATATACATACATACTGTACATGCATACACATATACATACATACTGTACATGCATCATACACACATACTGTACATGCATACACATATACATACATTATATACACACATACACATACATCATACACACATACTGTACATACATACATATACATACATATATACTGTGCATGCATACACATAAACACACACTGTACATGCATACATACATACTTTAAACACACATAGTACATTTACTGAGCAAATTACATACAGAAACACTTTATACACATACACTTCCACACTGCATATTTAAATTCACAGTTCTCATACACAGAGACAGGCAGACACACACATACTTACTTATTATGAACAAACTCCTGGTTGCCAGCAGACAGCAGCTCCTTGTCTCCCTCCTCCATCTTCCTCCTGGTCCCGGCACCAAGTTCTTCCGCCCCTCCCCCTCCTCCTCCCATGCACCCACAGCAGAGGAGAACAGGAAGGGGAGGAAACAGGACCCCAGACTGCAGGCTCACTGCAGTTGTGCTTCTATCTTCCTGCAGGTCCGGGCACCGGGTTCTTCCTCCCCTGCACCACACCAGAGGAGAGCAGATAGGTGAGGAGCCAGGGCCCCAGACTGCTGGCTCAGTGCAGTTCTCCCCAACCGTCCATCACAGCTGATTCTGGAGAAGGGCAGAGAGGCAAGTAGTGGCAAGGGAGCCCAGCGGGCCCCCTGTAGCTAGGGACCCGGTCATCATGGCGACCGGTGCGACCCCTATAGCTACGCCACTGAGTATATGTGTTCAAGGACTCTTCTGCAAACACTTATTTCTTCGTGGGCTATTGTCCAGACTTAGGCCACATTCACACATCAGTATATTTTTAAAGGTGAAATTCAAGATCCACAAACAGTAGTATGCTCTGTATTTTGCAGGTCCGCAAAATAATTAAAAAGAAAAATGGAAAGGCAAACATGAGCGCGGTGATGTCACAAAAATTTCTGCACCAACACTTTCAATAAACTTTCTTACTGTTTGCAAGTTACCACCATGTCTGGACTGTTCACTTGCCTACTCAATATCACAGGTACACTCCCAGGCACCTCACTACCATCTCAACTGTCATAAATATACTTGTAGGGCTTGTCAAGTTAAATAATTTTGCAAATCCATTCATTTAGCAAGCATGCCTCCTTCTCCGGATATGCCACTACTTCCCTGCCATTGTTGACAGCTAGAGATAAGTGAGTTGGGCCGAGGTTTGGGTTCGTACCAACCTGAACCACTGGCATTTGAATTCCGCTGTCTTCCAGTTCCGTGGGGAAGATGGACACAGTCTCAGTCCCACCTGTGAAACAAGAATACAACCCATTGTATAAGTTATTGACTACTGCTTTTAAAAGCAGTGGTCTGGCTGGTGAGCATAGAGATGCAAAGTAGGTCTATAGAGATATAGAGGTAGATTTATCAAACTGGTGTAAAGTAGAATTATCTTAGTTGCCCCTAGCAACCAATCAGATTCCACATCTGTGAGGAAAGAAAGGTGGGATCTGATTGGTTGCTAGGGGAAACTAAGATAATTCTACTTTACACCAGTTTGATAAATCTCCCCCATAAGGTATGTAAACTGTAATAAATAAATAAATATATATATATATATATATATATATATATATATATATATATATATATACAAAAAAGGGGTCCGTGGAGCCCCAGTTACGAGTATCAAAACACGGGAATAGCCAGATATCCCTCTCTCCAGAGAAGGAAGCCCATTGCCAAGGGGTGCCTCCTAGTGGGGAGAGCACCAAACCACCCTGATACGTAGTCCCTCAGGTCCTCACTCTGTTGCGAGCTTTGGGACCTAAATAGGGAAACACCAGGTGGCCCCTGTAAGTCAAAGTCTAACTCTGTGGCGAGTATAACGACATAAGACAAGGGTTACCAAGGCTAGGCATCCATCCACAGACTGCAGTTTCAGGGTATTTGCCCCTCGTCAGTGTGGAGCACTGCAGTCTGTGGATGGATACCTAGCCTTGGTAACCCTTGTCTTATGTCGTTATACTCGCCACAGAGTTAGACTTTGACTTACAGGGGCCACCCTGGTGTTTCCCTATTTAGGTCCCAAAGCTCGCAACAGAGTGAGGACCTGAGGGACTACGTATCAGGGTGGTTTGGTGCTCTCCCCACTAGGAGGCACCCCTTGGCAATGGGCTTCCTTCTCTGGAGAGAGGGATATCTGGCTATTCCCGTGTTTTGAGACTCGTAACTGAGGCTTCACGGACCCCTTTTTTGCACATTTAAATTTTGTATGGGACAATCAATGGAGACTCGTAAATGAGTACTCCATTGGAATTTTTCTCTGTTCTCCCTGAGTTCAGTGATTGTTGTGTTTTGTTGGTCTATTTATATATATATATATATATATATATATATATACACATATACACATATACACTCTAGCTACAAATACACCAGCCCAACCATTGCTTTTAGAGTATAGCAGAGCTGTGGTCAATAAGTTTGAAAACGATCTGTCAACAATAGGTGGGAAAGAGTGGTATATTAGGAGAAGTAGACAAATTTGATAAATACATTTTTTTACAAAAATATTTAATTTAACAGCATCTACAAGTATAATTATATCTGTTTTCTGGCTGTGTATTTAATAATTACAAATTAAACCTAAATACTGTGTGTAAACAGTATTTGTACCTATGTGTTAGAAATGTGTTTCGAATTTAGTGGAAACCATTGTCCAGTAACCACTGCCCGTGAGCCATTAGAACCCTTGGGGGCGTAGCTACCGCCCCTCCGAGCGCCGATCTGACCCCGTAGCCCCACCCCCAGCCACATTCTCCATTGATAATCATTAAGGAGCAGGCCGCCTAGGGTGGATTGCCACCTGGGAGGAGCAACGGCCGGATTGGTGCTCGGAAGGATAGTAGCCACGTCCCCAGTGCTCCTAACGGCTTACTGGGCACAACTAACAACACAGAAACGGCACTGAGGATAAAGGTAAGAGACATACCTTCATCCTCAATGTCCCGGGCCCACTAGGGAGCTATCAGCAGGAAAGATTTGTCTAACTTGCTGATAAATCCCCTTTAAAGTTTATGGGAACAACAGCCATTAGTTCACACAATGCAATGAATAACGTCTGCAGTGGCTGACAAATTAGTGTTCATGACATTATTTTGCAGCCTTTATTTAGCGAACATCGGACGTTATTTTACGATGTTCAAACATAGAATTTTTTTTCACCATCCCTTTCACCATGTTTTCAATTAAATTCAATGGATCTTTAAAATTAGCCCCACCCAAAATGGCCATCAACCTAAACTAGAAGAATGTACCAACAAGCGTCTTTACAATGTATGTTGCCAAAGTATGTTAACCCCTTCCCTCCCGGGCTAATTTTCGTTTGCATTTTTTACTCCTTGTAAGGACGCACGACGTACCCGTACGTCATGCGCCCGTAAGAGGTGTTCAGAGTGGTGCCGTGCGGCGTCCCCGCTATGAACGGCGGCAGTCCCGGGTGCCGCTTGTAGCCCGGGACCACAGGTATTAGCGGGCACGGTCCGATCGCCGTGCCTGCTAATACAGTAATCAGATGCAGCTGTCAAACATGACAGCTGCATCCGATTACCGGACGCAGCCGTTCCCTGCTGTCTAGTGGAGGAGATCTCCGTTACTGAAGCCGGCCGGGGACCGCTCCAAGATGGCGCCGTCCCCGGCTGCAGCAGCCGAAAGCAAACGAGTGCCGATCTCATGGATCTCTGCAGTATATCTATACAGCAAAGATCTCAATGAGAGATCAAAGTGTATATACTAGAAGTCCCCCAGGGGGGCTTCTAGTATATGTGTAAAAATAAAAAAGAAAAGTATTGTTATTAGTAAAAAGCCCCCTCCCCTAATAAAAGTCTGAATCACCCCCCTTTTCCCAGGTTATAAATAAAAATAAATAAATAAACAAACATGTTTGCTATCGCCCGAACTATTAATTAATCACATTCCTGATCTCACACGGTAAACGGCGTGAGCGCAAAAAAATCCCAAAATGCAAAATTGTGCATTTTTGGTCGCATCAAATCCAGAAAAAATGTAATAAAAAGCGATCAAAAAGTCGTATATGCGCAATCAATGTACCAATAGAAAGAACACATCATGGCACAAAAAATGACACCTGACACAGCCCCATAGACCAAAGGATAAAAGCGCTATAAGCCTGGGAATGGAGCGATTTTAAGGACCGTATATTTGTTAACAATGGTTTGAATTTTTTACAGGCCATCAGATACAATAATATATTGTATATATAATATATATGTTATATATCATTGTAATCGTAACGACTTGAGGAACATGAATAAAAAGTTTTACCCCAGGGCGAATGGCGTAAAAACAAATACCCCCCAAATAAAAGAAATGCTTTTTTTTTTTTTTCAATTTCACCACACTTTGAATTTTTTTCTGGTTTCGCAGTGTACTTTATGCAAAAATTCAGCCTGTCATTGCAAAGTACAATTAGTGACGCAAAAAATAAGGGCTCATGTGGGTTTCTAGGTGGAAAAGTGCAAGTGCTATGGCCTTTTAAACACAAGAAGGAAAAACCGACAATGCAAAAACGAAAATGGGCCCCGTCCTTAAGGGGTTAAAAGGCCATAGGGCTCGTATTTTTTTTTTACCTACAGACCCACATGGGCTCTTATTTTTTGCGCCACTAATTGTACTCTGCAATTACAGGCTTATTTTTTGCATAAAATATCCTGCGAAACCAGAAAAATATCATATACACAATGAAATTGAAAGTAAAACGCAGTATTTTTTATTTGGGGAGGTTTTGTTTGTTTTATTTGATGTTTTTTTTAATAATTTAAACCTTTTAAAAAAAATAACTAAATGTTCCTTGAAATTGCTCTATTACCATCATTATAACCCTTTTTTTTTTGGTCTATGGAGCTTTGTGAGATGTCATTTTTTGCACCATGATCTGTACTTTCCATCGGTACCTTATTTGCGTATATTTTCTCGATTTGATGTGACCAAAAATGCACAATTTTGCACTTTGGAATTTCTTTTTGCTTACACTGTTTACCGTGCATGATCGGGAACGTAATAATTAAATAGTTCAGGCGATAGCGCACATGAAGATAGCAAACATGTTTATTTATTTATTTTTATTTATAAAATCAGAAAAGGAGGGTGATTAATTTTTTATTAGGGTAGGGGATTTTCTTATTTTTCCTCATACATTAATTAGAAGTCCCCTGGGGAACTTCTATATACACAGCACTGCTCTCCCATTGAGATCAATGCTGTGTTTATAATAGAGCACTGATCCATTAGACCAGTGCTCTATTACTCTAGTCTGCTGCAGACCAGATACATAGATTGCCGAGTCGAGATCAGCGCAATTTCCGATGCTGAGTCCCGGCCCGTACAACAGATTCCCCCTTCGTGATCACATCATGGCGGGATCCAGCCACTGGACACCAGGGAAAGGGGCACCGCAGGGCATTTATATTGCATTTAACTGTCTCAATTTGCAGGTGCGGCGATCAGCCACACTCGCTAATAGCCACAGTCCCGGAGCGGGAAGGCCGTTATTTGATACTCAAAGCAATGGCCGTTATTTTAAATATCAAATAACAGCCATTGAAAATTGTTGTGTGAACATAGCCATAGGCTGTGTTTCAACCTTCTTATTTGGAATGTGTTCCCAATGTTATTTAAACCATGCCACCATTTGGTTCCCAATAGCCACATAATGTTGCCTATAATGTAGAAACACGTTATGTGTCTTCTACAGGATTAGAAAAATAGGCTGTTTCTTCCAAAAACATTAGCACATATGTCTAGGATAGGAGCTCAGCCATGTGTACATATACTTCTGTGAAGCTCAGCTGCAATACCAGACACAATGACAGATGTGACACTGTCTCAAGAAGAAAGTAAGATTTTTTTCTATCCTGTACAAGCCCTTATATGTAATAGAGAAAAGCAAAACAGACATCTGTGATTTCTATCATCCTACACTGAGCAGTAGGACCAGAGGTGGCGCTGTTATGCAAATAATGATTTGAATTCAGAATATAAGTTTGGATAATTCACCCGTTTATTTCAGTTATCTGGATACAGATGTTACACTGTATCAGTGACAATGGTCCTTTTATTACTTCTTTTGCTGTCTTCCCCATTATGTAAGATCTAGGACCAGTTTGCATTGTATTACTAATGTGGAGTCTATTTTAAACTATATTTGTCTCATTATGTTCTCATTTTTATCAGGTGTTCTCAGTCAGACATTACAGGAGTCAGGTCCTGGGATTGTGAAACCATCACAGACCCTTGATATGACCTGTACAGTGACTGGATTTGAGTTAAGTAGCTATCATGTGCACTGGATCAGACAAGCTCCTGGGAAAGGCCTGGAATGGATTGGAGCAGCGTGGGCTGGTGGTAATACTGATTATGCGGATTCACTAAAGAGCAGAACCACAATCTCAAAAGACAATGCCAAGAAGCAGGTCAGACTCCAGATTAAGAACATGGAGGCTGCAGACAGTGGGGTTTATTATTGTGCAAGAAGCACAACAGAACAAAGTAATGAGGAGACCATACAAAATCCAGCTGTGTCTAACTGGAGATAGAAAACCACAAGAGAAAGACTCTTACTGAATGGTGTTGAGTGAGGCTATGTTCACACTACGTATATATGTCCGGCCGGACATATACGCATAAAACTCTGGCCGGGATTTACGCAAGTTGTGGCCGGCTACGTACGGTCCGTGAGCTTATGCCCGTAAGCTACGTACGTAGCGATCTGACAGCGGTCTTTTACTTGGATATCTTCCGCTAGCCCCGGACACCCTACAGAATCTTTTGGATCGGCAAATCAAATCATAAAAATGAAGATATCACCACTACGTACGGGACCGCATGTTACGCTACGGGCGTAAGTTACAGCATTTCCGTCCCGAAACAATGGTCTGGTTCATTTTTTACGATCCGGGCGTAAGTTCGTACATAGTGTGAACTGTGCGGCCGTAGATCGTATACTTTCCATACAATCTCCGGCCGCTTATTCACGGAGCGCGCTATGGCCGGAAACTTACGTAGTGTGAACCTAGCCTGAAACTGTAAAAATGTTATAGGAACGATTCACATCAGCTGCAGAAGTTGGAAGTCCTGGAAAACATGGATGCAGCCACTTACTACTCACAGTATTTCTGCCCTAAAATCCAGAGAGAATAATCTGCAGCAAATTGTGTGGCCTTTAGGGATAGTCTTCTATGTATTCCACAGCTTGACCCCATCCTGATTCAGGCACTGATCTCCTAGATGGGTACTTGTTTAACAAGCCTATTACATGGTGCAGGCCGGAATGCATGTAGTAGTTTACTTATTTTTTTCCCTTTTTAGGATAGAGACACACATACCATATCCCCAGCGGATTTAACGCTGAGAATTCACAGCAAAATCCGCTACGGATACCTTCAATGTTAGTTTCAATGTGATTCCATACTTACAGCAGGATTGTCATCCCGCTGCAAGTATTTAAATGCCAAATCCCCATAACCCTCCGCCAACCAAGCCAAACTTTACCAGCTGCATCTGAGGCTCCCGGCTCCTGTAACTCCTGGCTGTGCAGGACCTCTGGGAGCCGGGAGCCTCAGATGCAGCCAGTGCGCGGACCAGGTAAAGTATGGTCCAGGCGGCAGCGGGATAAAGGGACCAGCATTTACATACTTGCAGCGGCATGACAATCCCGGTGCAAGTATGGAATCACATTGAAAATAAAGGTATCCTCAGAAGATTTAGCTGCGGATACGATATGTGTGTTTCTACCCTTAGGCCCCGTTCCCACTGAGCAAAGGTAGCGGAATTCCGCGACGGATGAACATGTTCATTCTTCAGCGCGGACAGGGCAGGAGCGTGCGCCTCCCATAGACTCCCATTATGAGCGGGTGGCTAATGGCATTCCGCGGCGGACAATTCCGTTGCGGAATTCCGCTACCTTTGCTCAGTGGGAACGGGGCCTTAGGGTGCCTTCACACGTACCAGATCCGCAGCGGATTTCAAGTTTTGAGTTTGTAGCGAAATCCGCTGCTTCCGTGCACTGATTGGCTGATTAGCAGCAAAGGGAGTTGGGAGCTTCACACAGCTGCGGCACCAAGCAGGTAATGGATGCTCCGGGCCGGGGGCAGCCCTGGAGCATACATCACCTGCTTCATGCGCCTGCTTGCTTCGGGGCCTCCCGGCATCTCTTGGCGGTCAGCTGATCAGTGCGCTGCGGCGGGGCATGCTGCAAGGCCCCGAAGCAAGCAGGAGCCTGGAGCATGTGATGTATGCTCTCGGCTGTGGTGGGTTAAAGGGGCCGGGTTACATACCCGCAGCAGAATGTAACCCATAGACCTTCACACTACATGGATCCGCAGCAGATTTAGCTGCAAAGCCGCTGTGGATCCGGTACGTGTGAAGGTACCCTTAGGGTATATGCACACTGACTAAATGTCGCTGATTCCATCGCTCTGAAACTGGCTCAGTTTCCCCTAGCAACCAATCAGATTCCACTTTTCATTTTCCAAAGCGCCTGTGAGGAATGAAAAGTGAAATCTGATTGGTTGCTATGGACTAAGACAGTTTTACTTTACACCATGTTTAATAAATCTCCCTCTTTGTGTATAAACTGTGAATACTGTATATACTGAATAGCCGCTTTATTACAAACCCCTTCCCTCTCCCCATTAGTATTGCCCTGTATAATAATTAGACACGTGACCCTGGAGTGCAGCATAAAATCAAACACGTTTGTTTGTTTTTTTCCTGGATCAGTTGCAGAGTGAATCCACATGACTCAGGGTATTGCTCTCTTCGACTATGTTTAACCCTTTCTTTAATAACCCCCTCCTTTTTTCACCAATTTTTTCCACTTTCCTCCCTTCCAATTATACCAACAATTCAAAGGACACTAGGTTACATTGGAAATAATTGCCATAACAGCATCTTTATTGAAGTGTTTAAAGGAGGGGGGGGGGAATAATTTCAGGCAGTGGGTGGGGGAACATAATAAAGAAAGTATGCCTATCGGACCTCCTGCCTGCATCACTGGGCTCCTATGCCCCGCCATTTTTTCCTGGCTTCGCGGTATGTCACAAACCCGCTACAAAATCACGAAAGGGGGAGGGATTTAGCACGCTCAGACAGTTCGTGACTGCAGCTGTGTCCCGCCTTAGTCATGCTGGGCCTTAGGGCCTATGATAAGGCTACACCCCACTCCATGCCTTTTCAATGAACAGGTGGTGTACAGTTAAGCAAACTGCAGCAGAATACAGATGCTTGTGCTCCAACTATTGTGTAAGGACTCTTCTGCAAACACTTATTTCTTTGTGGGCTTCTGGCTAGATGTAGATCAAGATTTTTTTTTGGTGTACACCCCTCGAAAGGGTGTCGGGCCGCACTTAACCGTTTCTCAAGGATCTACACCAGTTATCCAAGCTGTGGGACCCCCTAGGGCAGACCCTATTCTAATTGGACAATATATTTTTACTAGCAACACTAAAGTGCTTAAAAGCCTATTGAAAGCCTTTTAGTCAGTACTATTGCTGCTGCAACTGCCAAGGGAACTGTGACCAAATTTCAACCATCCATCCAAGGTAACTTTGTAACCCTGTTCTTGAAGAGAAATTATTGTCTGGATTTCTGCAAATTTCAGTAACTTTCCCACTGTATGCAAGTTACCACCATGTCTGGACTGTGCACACTCAATGTCACGGTACACTACCAGACACCTCACTAAAAGGGGTGTTCGACTATGGTAACACTACAACCCCATTTTGTCTCAAGGAGAAAACTATTTTTTTTTCTATCCGGTACAAGCACGTATATGTACTAGGGAAAAGCGAAAAAAAATAATTTGTGGTTTCTATCATCCAACACTGAGCAGTAGGACCAGAGGTGGCGCTGTTATGCAAATAATGATTTCAATTCAGAATATAAAAGTATAAATAATCAACCCTTTATCTCAGTTATCTGGATACAGATGTTACACTGTATCAGTGACAATGGTCCTTTTATTACTTCTTTTGCTGTTTTCCCCATTAAGTAAGATCTAGAACCAGTTTGCATTGTATTACTTAAACAATGTGGTGTCTATTTTAAACTATATTTGTCTTATTACTGTATGTTTTTCTTTTTTTCAGGTGTCCTCAGTCAGACATTACAGGAGTCAGGTCCTGGGATTGTGAAACCTTCACAGCCACTTGATATGACCTGTACAGCGACTGGGTTTGAATTAACTAGTAGTGCTGTGCACTGGTTTAGACAAGCTCCTGGGGAAGGCCTGGAATGGATTGGAATAGCGTGGGCTGGTGAGGGGGGTACTCCTTATTATGCGGATTCACTAAAGAGCAGAACCACCATCTCTAAAGACAATGCCAAGAAACAGGTCAGACTCCAGATAAATAACATGGAAGCTGCAGACAGTGGGGTTTATTTTTGTTCGAGACAACACAATAGAACAAAGTAATTAGGAGACCATACAAAATCCAGCTGTGTCTAACTGGAAATAGAAAACCACAAGCGAAAAAGCATTACTGAACATATCATAAGGCAGCAGAGAATTGGTTCCTCCATCCTAGAGAACTGGTTCAGTAGCTGCTGGAGAAGCTCAAATATTTTTGAGGTTAATTAAAAATTCTCAAAATATTAATTCAGACTACGGCCACTCACAACGGACATTATTTATGCCCGAAAATCCACAGAGGATAATCTGCACCAAATTGTGTGGGTTTTCGGGACAGCTTGCTATGTATTACACAGCTCAACCCCTTCCCGATACAGGCACCGATCTCCTAGATGGGTATTCATTTACTACATCTATTACATGGTTTCCAAGAAATGAGATTTTTTTTGTTCCATTGACTCTAATGGGGTTCGATATTCGATCGAATAGTTGAGCATCACGGTCTATTGGAATCGAATTTGGGGCTTTTTAAATATTTTACTACTCGCTCATCTTTAGTGAAGATTAAATAATAATGTAATTTCAATCTGCAGTTGTGTTCTGTGACTGGCACAAAAACTGTATGTTGTGCATTTGGAATCCAGAATATAGGATTCCTTGACATGTTTCGAAGGTATCAGCCGATACCTTATACACGCAGGAATTTTGCTCTTCACTGCAGCCCGTAGCACCTGTGACATCACAGAGTATGGGTTCTAGCAAGTGAAATACGCGCCACCGGCCGGGGTGCATTCCCTGCACCATCATTATCTGTATATTTCCACTGGGATATCACTAAACAGACTACCTACACAACAGCAACTAATGTCCACCAGGCAACGTATAGTTACTGGATCATATACATTTTTTATGTATTTGTGTGTTGGCAGGCAGGTCGCCATCAGTCGTTAGCACACAACTATATTCCATTATATCTGTCAACAGCGTTTGTGTTCTCCATTTATTAGTTTTGGAACTGGAATGAAAACATGGTGTAAATAGGAAGAATAATTGTTAAATAGATTGTCCGTACATTTAAACTGAGCCTTTACTATGACAGTCTAAAGTTAAGCCCCTATTACACAAGGCGATCAGCAGGAGCAAGCGAGCGCCCACCTGTCAGGTCAGCGCTCGCTTGCTCCTCATTCCCCACTCGCTGTCAGCGCTATAGCAGGCACTGACAGCAAGCGTGTAAGTGCCAAGGGGCCACGTGGGGGCTGCCCGGGCGATCAATTAATCATCTGGCCAGCCCATAGGAGATAGTGGCGATCTGCTGCTGCCACTCCTATTATGCTCCTATTACATCTGGATTGTTGGCCTTTCAACTTGAAAAACATTGAAAGACAACGATCAGCTGACATCATGCATGACAGCTGAACTTTGCCTTTTATTACACGAAGCGAAAGTCATCACCACAGAGAATAATACAATATTACAGAGGGATTTGTGGAAGCTGAATACCCCTTTAACAGTAAGAGGTTAGGTTGGGGGACATAACACTGTCACACTGGGAACATACAGCAGTAGATACACTGCTGTTTACACAAGGGGCAGTTGCCCAGAGCTTTATAGGTGGTCAGAGTTGAGAGAGAAGCCTTGATTTACCTTCTAGGAACAGTGTGGGGCATTCTCAGCAGGCAGACTGGCCCTCAGAGTGCAGGTACAAAGTACAGGCTCTCCTTATCTCCTTCACATAGGAGATACTAAACTCTAAAGGCCCTATTACACCGCCAATTCAGAGGAGCCGTCAGCGAGCGGGTAAGTGTGTGTGTGGGGGAGGGGCGCGGAGAGCTACTGGGAGGATGCCCAGGTGATCATCAGATCGTCCGGGCAGCCCATCGGAGATAGCAGTGGTCTGCTGCCAATGGCCAATAATCAGCCAGATATGGCCGATAATCGCTTTGTGTAATCGGATTTTAAACCACTTACTGTACGTATCTATTCTTGAATTTACATTTAATAATTATAATTAAAAAATTGAAACACAACCTAAATAGAAGTTATTTATTAAAATGGTTGTACAAGATTAGAATAAAATTGCAACTTTCCTCCCAAAATGGCACTCCACCTGTTGTGTCTGGTATAACAGCTCAGCTGCAATACCAGACATAATCAATAGGTGTGGCACTGTATCTAGAAGAAAGCAGACTTTTTTCTTACAAGTACTGTGATAGAAAAGAGCAAATAAGATGCATGGGGCTTATAACATCCTTTGATCAGCACTAGGACCAGAGGTGGAGCTTTTATGCAAACAATCATATTAAATTAGAATATAAGAGTTTGGATATTCAACTCTTCATCTTAGTTACCTGGTTAGGAGGGACAATGGACATGTTGTTACTTCTCTTTGTGTTTTTCCCAATAAGTAAGATTTAGTTGGGGGGTGGGGGGTTTGTTGTTTTATTTTACCTAAAAAACTTGAACCTGTTATAACTATTTGTCTTTGCTGCTTTTCCTTCAGGTGTTCTCAGTCAGACATTACAGGAGTCAGGTCCTGGGATTGTGAAACCATCACAGCCACTTGATATGACCTGTACAGTGACCGGATTTGAGTTAAGCAGCTATCATGTGCACTGGATCAGACAAGCTCCTGGGAAAGGCCTGGAATGGATTGGAGCAGCGTGGGCTGGCGGTGGTACTGCTTATGCGGATTCACTGAAGAGCAGAACCACAATCTCAAAAGACAATGCCAAGAAGCAGGTCAGACTCCAGATTAAGAACATGGAGGCTGCAGACAGTGGGGTTTATTATTGTGCAAGAGACACACTAGAACAAAGTAATGAGGAGATCATACAAAATCCAGCTGTGTCTAACTGGAAATAGAAAACCACAAGAGAAAGATAGTGAACCAGGACGTTGTTGTTGAAATCTAATGAAACTTTAAATTTGTGAATGGAATAATGATGCACACTTGTATGTTGCCAAAGCTGTTGTCCCATCTGGTCACCTAACCGTTCTACTGGTAATAAAGGGTGAATAATGGATCCCGGCAGTTGCTCGTATCAATGCTTCTTAGAACTTTATTGTAACATAAATTCAAACGTTGCACGCCTTACGACCCATCAGTCTTTATGCTGTTGATAAATACCGGTGGGTTGTAACGCATGCAGCGTTTGGTAATAAAGCTAGTGACTAGAGATGTGCTACCTTTTTTAAAGTTAGGTTCAGCAGGTTTGTCAAACTTTGAAGCAAAGTTCGGGTTGGGGTCAGAACCGAACCTTAAAGAGTAACTGTCATGTAAAGAAGAGCATTACTGAACAAAAAATAGGAGTCAGGCATGCTTAGTTCAACTCCAGGAATATTGGCTGTTGGTCTGGAGAATAGTGGGAAAGTATATGCACTGCTGCATGGCAACTGCAGGGTCACAGTCTAGAGAGAAAACCAGGAAATTCATAAATCCGTAGGAAAGAGAAACAGCACAGTGGTGTGAGGTTTTTTTTTTTTTTTTTTTAACGGAGATGTCCAACCAAATTTTTAAAAAGTCAGCAAGTCAGGGGGGTGCAGGAAAATAAGAAATTAACTATACTTACCTATCGTTGTGCCCTGTAGTGTCACTCCCAGGTCCTGTTGACATCCGCTAGGGACCTGCAGCTCTTCTAGCTGCCACCTCACGTACCCAGTTGAGCGTTTGGCCACCACAGGCACAGAGCAGGCAACCAGTTTCCAGTGGGAAGTTAATTACGGCAGTGATCAGTGGGACCAGGGACAGGTGAGTTTTCGTTATTTATTATTTCCCTGCACCCCCCTGCCTTTTTTAAAATAAGTGGGACTCCTTTTAAGTCAGCACATTTGTACTCCTTTACATACACACTATTCACAAAAAATAGGCATATTTGGCTTGGGCATGAAATGTATGGAAAAGTTCACACTGCAATGATATTATATCATAAAAAGAAGGATTTTAAGGAGAAGCATGCAATGGTGATTTTCTCAGACAATCTCAGACAATTTATTGAAATAAAAGCCACCAACAGTGGTGGGTATATCCCAACATAGAATGTCAATGTATCAAGCATCAATTACAGATTGGCAACAACGTCTCAAATCGACTTCTTGTCTCCTGAGGCATGTGTCAGGTCGGGGGTGGGGGGTCTGGGATGACAACAGACAGGTGTAGCCCAATAACTGACACCGCCCCAGCTGGCCCTGCCTACCCCAACAAAGAATGTCAATCTCAAGCATCAATTACAGATTGGCGACAAAATGTTAAGTCGACTTCTTGTCTCCTGGGGCATCCTCATCCTCATGTGTTGTTCATGCAGAGGCACAAAGTAGTATGGATTTCTCACTGAACCAGTCACAAAGTGTGGGGCAGTTCTGTATTGACTAAACACACCTGCTCACACTCTATCACCAGGCTTCTCTGGTGACAACAGTGGCTGAGGCATTGTGTTCTCTTTGATGTCTTCAACATTGTTGGCAGACATCATTTCTGCTCAGCATGAACTGACCTTCACCAGTGGACAGCACTAAGGCCTGCTGGTCCCTTATGTAGCTTAGATACTCCCTGACCCATGCAAGATAATGAGCCTTTGGTGGTGGTGGTGGTGGTGGTATTACTACACTGTGTGAATGGTACAGTGACAAGCCCATACTACTTGAATAATATTAATCTTGTCATTCTGCCTCTGCATGAGCAACACAGGCCTAATCTCATCTCCATAGATAACAATGCTACTGGAGACTGGAGGACCTCAAAAAGAGTGGCCTGCACTTTCTCCAGACCTACATCCTGTAGAAAGTTGAAATTAAGAAGAGTATGATGCCATGCCTCTGCAGGCATTGTTGTCACGTTCGTTGTTGAGCAATCGATGCTCAAGAACACATGACAAGTTATTAAGACATTGACATTATTTGTTTGGGTATACCCACCGCAGTTGTTGGCTTTTGTTTCAATAGTTTAAGATGAGGAAATCACCATTGCTTGCTTCTACTTAAAGCAGGCATGTCCAAAGTCCGGCCCGCGTTCCGAACTTTTACGGCCCCCCAGGTATCCGGCAGCAACAGCCACTCTAATGCACAGAAAAGGAAAGCCGAAATCTTGCGATGTCCGAGATTTCGGCTTTCCTTTCCCGTGCACTAGAGCAGTGTTTTTCAACCAGTGTGCCGCTCCCGGTCTCCCCACGCTCCCGGTCTCCCCTGATTGGAGGAGCACGTCCGGGCCAGTAGGTGAGGGGGACGGCGCCCGCAGCGAGCATCTCAAGGAAGGTGAGCAGGGATGGGGGAGAAACAGGAGAGAAGCAGGGGGGAGAGAAACATGGGGATGGGGGAGAAGCAGGGGAGAGAGAAACATGGGGATGGGGAAGAAACAGGGGAGAGAAGCATGGGGGAGAAAAACATGGGGATGGGGGAGAGAAACAGGGATATCCCTTTTGTGTTTATCGAAACAGGCCCAGGTTTCACACTGAGTGAGTATAAATACATTTAGAATCTATATTATTAACTATATGTATAATATGTCCTGTTTTAGTGTAATTTTGTGCCATTTTGGTTGGTGGTGTGCCCCGGGATTATTTAAGTATAAAAAGTATGCCGTTTTCAATAAACTTTGTAAAAAAAAGTTTATTTGCATTTTAATGGTCCAAAGAATGTCAAGCAAAATGGTCGGCCCTCGAACATGTTCACTTCATCAAATTTGGCACTCTTCGAAAAAAGTTTGGACATGCCTGACTTAAAGCGAATGTACTATTAGGTACATCGCTTTAAGGTTTTTTCATGAATAGACCGCCACCGTTGTGTCACAGAGGGGGTTTCGTCATTCTGGGGCTGGATAGGCCCACCTCCAGTGCTTCAGGCCAGGCTTGTGCCTGGTAATAAACCAGCACCATGTGCGGGAAC
Source organism: Dendropsophus ebraccatus (assembly GCF_027789765.1). Classification (NCBI taxonomy): domain Eukaryota; kingdom Metazoa; phylum Chordata; class Amphibia; order Anura; family Hylidae; genus Dendropsophus; species Dendropsophus ebraccatus. Next base: position 44,135,142 of record NC_091456.1, read on the forward strand.
CAGGCTGCTGTTTAAAAAAGGAACCCTGGCATTGGCATCCCTGCACTGCCACTGTCTATTCATGTAGAAAACTTAAAGCGATGTACCTGATGGTACATTAGCGTTAAATGCCCTACTGTCATGAAATACTATAACTGTAGCATAAACATTCTACGTTTTTTTATAAATTTTATCCTCAGGCTAAATATAAATAATTTTTTGTTAGTAGTGTATGTATGTGGTACAAATCTGATTTTACCAAGTTTGCTTCTTGGCACAACCCCCTTCAGTGCCATTTGGTAAGAAACAGATATATATGGAAGGTACTGTGTCTGGATGGTAGACAAGGAAACTGAATGGCCTGTATCAGAACAGCCTAAATAATGGGTAATATATAGAAAAGACCACCCTGCTTCTCTCAGTACAATGATGCACCTCCCTCTCAAAATCTGTTGAATGAGCAAAATGTTTTTGAGTGCTTTGTTGTGGCATGTCTAATGGTTAACAATATGTTTTAAAAAGGTACATTACCCAAAAGTAAGCTCTGAAAGCAGGGGCGTAGCTAAAGGCTGATGGGCCCTGGTGCAAAATTTTAGCTTGGGCCCCCCCATGCCCATCAGATGAGCGCAGTCAGAGAACAAAAAAAGGTCTATCAGATGACTCTAAGGTGACACCCTTTAATGTGCCACCGTGTCTTAATAATCTGTCACTGCCTCCCCCTCATGTACCGTACCACTGCCTCCCCCTCATGTACCGTACCACTGCCTCCCCCTCATGTACCGTACCACTGCCTCCCCCTCATGTACCGTACCACTGCCTCCCCCTCATGTACCGTACCACTGCCTCCCCCTCATGTACCGTACCACTGCCTCCCCCTCATGTACCGTACCACTGCCTCCCCCTCATGTACCGTACCACTGCCTCCCCCTCATGTACCGTACCACTGCCTCCCCCTCATGTACCGTACCACTGCCTCCCCCTCATGTACTGTACCACTGCCTCCCCCTCATGTACTGTACCACTGCCTCCCCCTCATGTACTGTACCACTGCCTCCCCCTCATGTACCGTACCACTGCCTCCCCCTCATGTACTGTACCACTGCCTCCCCCTCATGTACTGTACCACTGCCTCCCCCTCATGTACCGTACCACTGCCTCCCCCTCATGTACTGTACCACTGCCTCCCCCTCATGTACTGTACCACTGTCCCCTATAGTTAATGGACTGTACTGTGACATTCTGTAATCATTGTGTACCAATCTTTGACTCTCTAGCTGAAAACTACAACTACACTACAGGTATACTGGACCCCCCTACATACATCATATACACACATACTGTACATGCACACACACACTGTACATGCATACACATACATCATATACACACATACTGTACATGCATACACATACATCATATACACACATACTGTACATGCATACACATACATCATATACACACACTGTACATGCATACACATACATCATATACACACATACTGTACATGTATATCACCCAGTCCATACACCGCGGCTTCAGAGAACATCTATTCCCCCAAGTTCAGTCTCTGACATCTCAGGCGTTATTCACAGAGGTAAGATGATCCATGATACATGTGCAATGTTTCAAGGGAAAACACTCTTTTTGTCAAGGCTTTAAACATTGCACATGTATCATGGATCATCTCACCTCTGTGATCAACGCCTGAGATGTCAGAGACTGAACTTGGAGGAATAGAGGTTCTCTGAAGCCGCGGTGTATGGACTGGGTGATATACATGGATGTTATTACTAATGTACATCTGTATGTGCTGCTGGAATTTGCTAATAATGAAAATTTGCCCATTTGAAAAGAAGTATTGTGTGTTTCTTTATGGACGAATACGTGATTGTGAAAACTGTGGAGCGGCTGTAGTGAAACACACCCAACACCCAGGTACAACATAGGATCCTGTTCACACTGTTATATAGACTACACATATACATACTGCACATGTATCACCTACACACATACTGTACATGCATACACATATACATGCATTATATACACACCCATACTGCACATGCATCATATACACACATACTGTAAATCCTTTACACATACAATACACATTACATACAGAAACACACTTTATACATATACACTTGCACACTGCACATTTACATCCACAGTTCTCATACACAGACATGCAGGTGTACGCACGCACGCACACACACACACACACAAACACACACACACACACACACACACTTATTATGAGGAAACACCACTTCTAGTGATTGGTTAGGGTCTGAACATTTTAACATTTTCAGATATGAATAGTGACTTTTGCACAGTATGTCCATAGTCAGAGACAGTATTGAAGTAATGGGTGTTGGACCCTACCATGGTGATACTGGATTTTTAGGTTCAGCAAAAATGCAATTTGCAACATGACTATAGCCAAGATAGGAGATTCATTAAGGAAAAGATTCCTGATTGGCCAAGTCAAAGTCCTGATAAAAATCCATGCATGTGAGAATCCTGCAGACAATCCACAACTCTCAACAGAGGCTCATAAAAAAAAAAACACCTTGCTGGAGGATGTTTTGCCAGGAAGTGCAATACTAAATACTGGAAGCACAGCCAGGCAGCCAAACACACAGCACAGAAACACTTACTTATTATAAGGAAAATCCACTTTTCAGCAGCTCCTGGCCTCCCTCCTCCTCCCTCCTCTTCCTCCTGGTGCCGGACCATGCTCTCCAGGCGACCATGGCGACCCCTATAGCTACGCCACTGTCTGAAAGCCATTATTAATGCTCCAAATCCTTTTCTTCCTACTTTATCAAATGCAATGATACAAGACAATTCTAGCAGCATCTCCCACTTGATGTCTTTTACAAGTCTTTAACCCCTTCAAGACCGAGCTCATTGATGCATGGATGTCCGGGTCAAATTAATACAATGTTCCTCCCTGCCTTCTAAGAGCCATAGCGCTTTTATTTTTCCACCTACAGGGCTGGTTGGGTGTCATTTTTTGCACCATGATCTCTAGTTTTTATTTCTATCATATTGATGTAACAGAAAGATTTTGATTGCTTTTTATAAATTTTTTTCGGATGTTTATTTTTATTTATTTATTTATTTATTAATATTGTTATTTTTATAATGGCCAAGAAGGTTTATTAAACGTTTATGGGGGTTATAAGTTTTTTTTATACTCTTAAAAAACTTTTTTTTCTATTACACTTTTTTTAAACACTTTTTTTCCTTTTAAAACATGCAATCAATAGATTGCATATACTTATCTATGCTACGCCATAGCAGAGCATAGATCAGTGTTATTGGCAATCTGTGCATAGAGCCTGCCTAAGAGCAGACACTATACATAGAACACCGATCTGACAGGATGAAGGTAAGTGACTTACCCCCGCCCGTCAATACAAACAATCGAGACCCCCACAGCATGGCTGCGGGCTCCCGATCACTCAGTAACAGGAGCTTGTCCTGTCACTGGCTACCTTAAGCTCTGCGATCGCTATAGATCGCAGCGTTTAGGGGTTAATGACAGGCAGCTGCCGATCACACCTGCCTGTCATTATCTCTGACTCCCAGGACACTGATGTGTGTGGGCCCTCTCTCACTGCAGTGGTCCTGCAAACATCAAATTCCTCTCACAGTCAGGAACGTACATACAATGTATATGGAAAAATAGAAAACAAGCCGCACGTCCAATTTTGATGTGGCGGGTGCTCAGGAGATAAGTCCTTAGGCCAAGGATTCCGCAAGTAGAAGATGGAGAGTCCACAGCACACCAGCTCAAGTGGTAAAAAAGTTTTATTCCAAAGATGGTGAACAAAACAGATGCAACGTTTTAACAACCTCTCGTTGTCTTTCTCAAGCATAGTGGGAGGGTCATAATGACATCATTAAATACTGTTCCAAATAAAGTGTACCACCCACAAGGGTGATTTGCATAATGACAATAAAATTGTGTATATTGTGAAATATATACATAGTAAGAGCACTGTAAGTGCATACAAGATACAACAACAAACATTTAAAAGGTGCTGTGGTTAGTGCAATGCGTGATCACACCGATTTAAAAACACATACAGATATAAATTCATATAGTAATGCAAATTGAATCAGGAGGAGGATCCAGAGGCCACTCACCACCTACGGAGGCGTGTATACAGAGTCCTGAATGCCGCAGCCATGTGTGGAGATGAAGATGGAGTCAAGCGTGTGACGCCGGCGTGGGGTGTCAGCCAGTGCGCATGCGTCAGTCGGCCCTGCCCCGTGACCGCAACGCTGTCCAATAGGGAAGAAGCCATAGTCGTAGCCATAGTAACTAGGCAAGTATACGGAAGGAAACACCTTGTTCGGCCTGAGACGTGAGACAGGTTGCTGGGGAAGGCAGCAGAGTGCATCATAGATACAATACCGCCCCTCGTCCCTCTGATCCTCTTGCCGGTGCGGCCTGCAACAGTAGATGGATATGCCTTGTCTCTGTCATTTGGCCCACAGTGTAGTGAAAGGTTCAAAGGGAAAGAGGGGGGGGGAGAGAGTCCACATTCGTCCATCGGGAAGGGCTGCATACAGGCTCAGGTGGGGTGTGCCACGGTCCTCCAGAAGTAATTATAATCTCTAAAATAAACAGAAAAGGGGACAGGAGAGGGACTAATATTAAAGACAGGTTGGTAAAGAACGATGTGGCTTTGGGTAATAGGTTAAAACAGACTTTTCTAAAAACACAGAGAAAGGGATCGTTCCCTTGTTGCACATGTGTGAGTTGTCCGCTTATGCACAAGGGAACTATCTTTACTCATCCGACCACTAACAAAAATTATCCTCTCAAGCATTTTGTGACGTGCAACTCCGACCATGTGATATATGTGCTGTGGTGTCCCTGTCGCCTCTTGTATGTGGGTGAAACCAAAAATGATTTCAAAACACGCATTAATCATCACAGGTACACCATTCGCAAGAGGCGACAGTATCTACCAGTTTCCAATCATTTTTTGGAAATGGGACATACAGAGAGAGATTTGCGCTTTATGCTCATTGATCATGTTCCTCCTTTCAGAAGGGGTGGAGACCGAGTAAGCACCCTTCTGAAAAAAGAATTAAAATGGATTTATGAGTTACAATCCCTGAAACCCCTGGGTCTAAATGTAGACTTTAAGATTAATTCTAGTCTTTTTAAGTAAGCAGTGTAATCACAGGTCAACTTGTGATGTGTGGATTTTAATTCCATCATATACTCAACATGCTTTTTTCTGTTTATTTTAGAGATTATAATTACTTCTGGAGGACCGTGGCACACCCCACCTGAGCCTGTATGCAGCCCTTCCCGATGGACGAATGTGGACTCTCTTCCCCCCCCCTCTTTCCCTTTGAACCTTTCACTACACTGTGGGCCAAATGACAGAGACAAGGCATATCCATCTACTGTTGCAGCCCGCACCGGCAAGAGGATCAGAGGGACGAGCTGCGGTATTGTATCTATGATGCACTCTGCTGCCTTCCCCAGCAGCCTGTCTCACGTCTCAGGCCGAACAAGGTGTTTCCTTCCGTATACTTGCCTAGTTACTATGGCTACGACACACCTTCTTCCCTATTGGACAGCGTTGCGGTCACGGGGCAGGGCCGACTGACGCATGCGCACTGGCTGACACCCCACGCCGGCGTCACACGCTTGACTCCATCTTCATCTCCACACATGGCTGCGGCATTCAGGACTCTGTATACACGCCTCCGTAGGTGGTGAGTGGCCTCTGGATCCTCCTCCTGATTCAATTTGCATTACTATATGAATTTATATCTGTATGTGTTTTTAAATCGGTGTGATCACGCATTGCACTAACCACAGCACCTTTTAAATGTTTGTTGTTGTATCTTGTATGCACTTACAGTGCTCTTACTATGTATATATTTCACAATATACACAATGTTATTGTCATTATGCAAATCCCCCTTGTGGGTGGTACACTTTATTTGGACCGGTGGGTCGTATCGCATGCAGGGTCCTAAGAAGCATTGATACGAGCGACTGCCGGGATCCATTATTCACTCATTCATTATTTGCCTCAAGCACCTTGACATTAAGGGTATATTCACACGGGCGGGCTCGCAGCGAGATTCTCGCTGCGAGCCCGGCAGGTCCTGGCAGTTCCCATACACTACATACTTGCTGCAGTCTAAACTACCGCAGCGAGTATGTAATTATACCGCCCTTAACCCCTTCTGCTCCCGCGCTGTAGGCATACTTTACCTGTCCTTGCTGCACGGGTCCGGGGTCCTGCTCTCCTGTCCGGCCAATTAGTGTGTTGCCCAGCCGCAGCCACTGATTGGTCGGACGGAAGAGCAGGACGTGGGACCCGTGCAGCAAGGACAGGTAAAGTATGCCTACAGCGCGGGAGCAGAAGGGGTTAAGGGCGGTATAATTACATACTCGCTGCGGTCGTTTAGACCGCAGCAAGGATGCAGTGTATGGGAACTGCCAGGACCTGCCGGGCTCGCAGCGAGAATCTCGCTGCAAGCCCGCCCGTGTGAATATACCCTTATGTGAGTAACTGTCATTAAAAATAACTTTGCATATTGTAACAGAGGCATCAATATCTAGCATATTTGTAATTCGCTTCATCAAGGGAAATAAATATATATATATATTATATATTTTTTTTTGTTCTGTGTTCTGCCACTGCCAGTTGCCAAGGCATAAAGTTAAATCCAACTAAATTGCACGATTTTTTACCGCATCAGAAATTGCCTTTCTATAGCCAGATTTGCGCCAATCGCTGTAAAATTCTGTAATGTTTTATTGTAAATTTGCACAAAAATTTTGCGATTTTAGAAAGATTTGCACCAATCTAAAACAAAAACAACAGCATTTTTTACCGTGAATTAGCGGTAAAAAATTAGCAATTTTAGCAAGAATTAAGCTATTCACAGCAAAATTACTTAATTTTTAACACGTGGCAAATTTGCTGCAAAATTGCATTTAAAAGAACATAGAAAAAAGCTATTTCTCATTATAACCACACATTTATATATACTGTAGGAAAATGAAATTAAAACTGTCAATCATATGCACAAATTACATGGGATAAATGTGCCTCTCTGACGTCTGTTGCTCTCTCCCTGCACTGTGATTGACTATCTGGGAGCAGAGCTTTTGAATCTCTCTCTCCCACTTTCTAGTCAATGTCTAAATTGATTCACTTCTTAACAGTGGAGCTCAAAATGGTGACACCAAGTGGAAAATGTTATAACTTCCACAGAAAAACACGTAAATTATAAATATGCTGGATATTGATGCCTGTCAGAATATGCAAAGTTGTTTTTAATGACAGTGCCCATTTAAACTAACTGCGCTATAACAGCTAAATAGCCTTTAACTGTTTTGGTGCGGTTAAGCAAGTTCATACATCATTACCTGTCCGTGCTCCTTGGTGTACACCTACAGGTCTCCAGTGTTCACAGCCCCCTCCAATTCCAAAAAAAAACTCATCTTGGAAATGACAGCCTAATCAGCCAATCACTGACTAAGACAAGACAGTGCCATGGCCAGTCATTGGCTGAGCTAGCTGTCACTTCTGAAACAAGAGTCAAAACTTTTTAAACGTTGTCAAAAGTTTTTTAAAACGACAGTGACACTCTAACATAAAAAACGATGTCAAATTATTTAATAAACTGTAACACAGACCCCCTATGTAATACAGACTCTACAGAGCCTACTTAGGTAATGAGGAGGACTAGTCCAGGAGAGGAAGGGCAGGCCCTGGGCTCAGCAGCAATAAGTGAAGACTTCAATGCTTCCTTCTTCAGCACAACAGGCCCTATCACCTCAGTGGGCCGCTCATCTGCATTCAGAGTGCTATACTGACCAGCTGCATCAGATGTCAGCAGACACTATTCAATGGTCTGATGCACGTTCATTGCTCTGATATCTGATATTTTAAAAAGTATAATCCTTTATTGGTACTTGGTGGTGCATGAACAGGAGAGATGAAGTATAACAGCAGCGCCACCTAGTGGGAAAGCAATAGAACAGTATACCTAAAACATACAAATTTCAGAGCTTAGAGAAACTACAACTATGGGGGAAGTTTTTTAAAGGTTCACATATTCTATAAAGCAGCTGAAATTTACTGCAATACTGATTTCTATTCAGGTCTACTGCACTCCATTCTCGCAGCGAATTTTACATTGAAATATAAGTTTTATTAATATAAAAAATACTGTAATAATGGCTTTATCCACCATAATAATTTAATTTAAGCTTTTAACCCCTTCCCCCACAAGGGCGTATCTGTACGTCCTCGCGCGGGTAGGGGAGTTCAGAGCGGTGCCGCATGTAGCCCGGTGCCGCGGCTATAAGTAGGCACGGTCCGATCGCCATGCCCGCTAATTAAAGAAGCAGTTCACTTTTTTTTTTTTTCACACCCCCGGGTAGCCGCTGTCAAGTATACTTACAGAAGATGATCAGTGTCCCGTTCCCGTCGGTCAGTTCCGTCCCGCGGTGCCGTTCACATCGGGCGCGCGCTCACTTCCGCCGGCTGCTGCGAGTCCTCTTCTCTGACCAGTGATTATACGCCGGAAGTCACTCGCTTCCATGCATTCTCTATGGAAGCGCGTGACTTCCGGTGTTCAAATGACAAGGGAGAGAAGAGGAGTCACAGCGCCGGCGGAAGTGAGCGCGCGCCCGATGTGAACGGCACCGCGGGACGGAACTGACCGACGGGAACGGGACACCGATCATCTTCTGTAAGTATACTTGACAGCGGCTTCCCGGGGGGGGCGAAAAAAAAAAAAAGTGAACTGCTTCTTTAAGTCTTCAGATGCAGCTGTCAAAGTTTTTATACATTTTATAAATAAAAATAAATAAAAAAATAAACATGTTTGTTAGCACCGCGTCCGTAATCGCCCAAAATATTAATTAATCACATTCTTGATCTTGCACGGTAAACGGCGTAAGTGCAAAAAAATCCCAAAGTGCAAAATTGTGCTGTTTTTTTCGCATCGAAACCAGAAAAATTGTAATAAAAAGCGATCAAAAAGTCGCATACGCGCAATCAAGGTACCGATAGAGAGAACATATCATGGCGCAGAAAATGACACCTAACTAAGCCCCATAGACCAAAGGATAAAAGCGCTATAATATAATATATAAGCCTGGGAATAGAGCGATTTTAAGGAACATATATTTGTTAACAATGGTTTGAAATTTTTACAAGCCATCTAATAAAATAAAAGTTATGCAAGTTGCATATCGTTTTAATCGTACCAACTTGAGGAACATATATAACATGTCAGTTTTTCCATAGGACACACGGCGTAAAAAGGAAGTTCCCCCCCCCCCCCAAAAAGAAAAAGAATTGCGTTTTTTTTTTTTCCAATTTCACCGTGCATATAATTTTTTTCTGGTTTCGCATATTTAATACAAAAATTCAGCCTTTCATTTCGAAGTACAATTAGTGACGCAAAAAATAAGGGCTCCTGTGGGTCTGTAGGTATAAAAATGCAACTGCTATGGCCTTCTAAGCACAAGGAGGAATAAACGAAAACGCAAAAACGAAAATTAGTCCGGTCCAGAAGGGGTTAAAAGCTCAAAATGTGTCGTTATTTTTAAGCACTCCTCCATTGCTTGTCCCACTGCATTGCTGTTTGGGGTCAACGTGTAAACTGCCTGCTCAGTAAGAGTATATTCCCACTACAGAATAGGTGCGGAGACTTCAAGCAGATTCTGCAGCGCAGTCTCCACTTGAAGTTCCACCCGTCTCATAGACTCAATGATATTTTCTAGCAAATTCCGCCATTTGCCCAAAGAACATGTCAATTCTTTTTGCGGATGGCGGAATTTACATTGTGGGAACATGTGTCTCGCTGTTATCACTAGATGTTATCACAACATGGCACCAGTGATTAATGCAAGGGCTGTTTTATACATCATGCGCATTAGCAATGTTATCACATATACATTTATTTTTCCCTTTTTCCATAAATTTTACTCTTGCATTTCATTGCCTTATAAGGTTATGTTCCCACACAGTATTTTGGTCAGTATTTTGCAACCAGAGCCAGCAGTGGATTGAAAAAACGGAAAGGCTATGTTCACACACTGGTGAAATTTAGTATTATATTATATTTAGATCTTTTATCTGATGAATTCTACAAGCCATGCTGTTAGGGGAGGATACTAAATCTTCATATCCATGTGTCCTTACTTCTAGACATGAACCAATTTATTAATAAAGATATATGCACTGTCAGCTGAACATGCAAACATATGCAAATTATCTGTATGCTTTACTTTCTTAAACACAGTATATAAGAACCTTTACCAGTACTGTTATTGAGTTCTGTAAAATAATACAATGCCTTCTGCAATTGTTTTGTTTGTGATCTCAGCTCTGCCATGTAAGTAAAGCTTACAGTTCCCCCTCTCCTTGTTGTATACCCCATTACTGACCATCATTTTCCATCTTCCTAGGTGTCCTATCACAGATATCACTATCTCTCACAGCACCTTCTGTGATTAAACCTTCAGAGACCATGATGCTGGCCTGTAAAGTGACCGGTGTTCCTATTACTGATGGAAGTAAAATTCATGCTGTTAACTTTGTGAGACAAGATGCTGGATATAACTTTTTATTCCTGGCTCACCTTAATTATGTTCAGGGCACAGCTTACAATCCTTCACTAAGCAGTAGAATAACCTTGTCAAGAGACACAAGTAAAAATGAAGTGTATCTACAAGTGAGGTCACTGGAGGAACAGGACTCAGCGACTTATTTTTGTTGTGCACAAAGCACACTATGGAAAGGGGAGGAAAAGACTGTACAAATTCCACATCCTGTAAAGCTGAAAGGCTCCACTACTTATTTTTCATGTCTATTTTATACAATGCATTGTATAGTTTACATTGTACATTTATTTATAAAGTATTAGGTATGCTCACATAACGTATTTTTTCGTATTTCTACGGCCATTGTTGCCGATAGCAACAATGGCCGTAGTTAATACGAAAAAATACGTTGGCTTGCTGTCTATGGGGTCCCGGCTGGAGCGTATACACATAGGATACGTTCCGTCCGGGACCCCTAGCTGCGCCGCAAAAAACTGATATGTCCGTTTTTTCCGGCCGCTATTCTTTGAATAGCGGCCGCAGAAAGCTCTGTCAGTGCACACTATGAAAGTGAGCGGCTCCGGCTGCTTGTTTCATAGTGTGCTGTGGTGAGTTCTCATGCGGGCGCGTGCTGATGAGCCCGCATCAGGACTCTGCAGGCCGAAAGATCATTTTTCAGATGATATTTTCAGAGACCAGCAGCTCCATGACCCGGCCGGGTCACGGAACGTGAACATGGCCTTAGAGTTACATAAATCAACAAACAGTATATACAATGGGGAAAATACGTATTTGATACACTGACGATTTTGCAAGTTTTCTCACCTACAAATAATGGAGCGGTGCCAGGAGCCGGACTGGCAGTGGATAACTGGGTGACAGACCCTGGCCTGAGCAGGTGAAACACATAACGCAAGCAAGACAAACAAACAAAACCTCGGGGTCAGAAAGCTAGATCGGTAACAGCCAGTTGACCAGGGATACAATCAGGATATAAACGCTAGGTCAAGGGACACTCAGGTACAGAGGCTGTATTGCAGGCAAGGAAGGACACAAAGGGGAGGGTATTTGTGGAGGCTAGAGTCCAGCCCCAGATCTCTATGCAAAGCTGACTGGCAGTGCCAGCCAATCAGTAAATGAAAATACATTACACCTGGGCCGATCGGTCGGGGTTGGTAAAGCCTTGGCTGCGGCAACAACAAATGCGATGCAACCACACCCCTAGAAACCGGCCAAGCCAGTCGCCAGGGACACCTCGCAACCAGCCGTACAATTCAGCGTACACTTGCAAGAGGTGGGTCGTACCCTCCGGCGAAGGTGGGAGCAGAGCATGATATCCGGCTCCTGACAAGAGGTGTATAATTATTATCGTAGGTAAATTCCAGAGAATCACATTGTATGATTATAAAATAATTTATTTGCATTTTATGGCATATGTATTTGAATCCCCTATCAACCAACAAGAATTCTGACTCTCGCAGAACTGTTAGTTTTTCTTAAAGAAGCTCCTCCTACTTTGCACTCAATACCTTTTTCAATTGCACCTTTAAACTCATTTACCTATATATATAAAAAAATAAAACACCTGTCCACACACTCAGTCACACTCCAACCTCTTCATCAAGATCAAAGAGCCATCTAAGGACACAACTATTGGCACAATAATTAGAAAATAGAAGAAACACATGATGACTGTCAATGTTCCCCGGTCTCATGGGGTAAGGTGATTCAGAAAAAGGTCATCGAGATAGTTCTGACGATTTTCTTTAGCAGTTACGAGAGGCTGCTTTTAGTAATTTTCATATCTGTATAGGGTTTATGTCTTGCCCTCATGTCATAATGAGCATTGTGTTAGCGCACCTTGACATACAGTTGTGTCCTGGCTATTCCATGGGCTCAGAAACATAGCCCATGGAATTGGGGGCAGGAACAGGTTGCCAATCACAGCCACACTCCTGCTGCATCTACTGAGATCAGTGGTCTCAGGTCATGGTCACACCTCTCACAAACGTCTGTACTCTAAGTAAACTGAGGTAATGAAGCAGTACCTAAGGTTTACCACAAGATGTCACTATTACATATAACTGTACTTATGTTTTTGAACAGAGCAGACGTATATGGGAGACTTAGACACCTTTTTCTTGAAAGCAGCGATTCCACACACTATGCAGTGTTAAGCTACTCCAGGGAGAGGACAAGTCAAGAAAAAAACCCAACCCACACCGAGAACAAGTCTAAAGGTGCACACTCCTCTTTGCTACTCTGCAGTCTAAACTCCTCCACTGTTCTGGACTCTCAGCACAAACTCCTCTTAACTACTCACAGCTCTTCTACCCTAAAGGTCCTCAGTCTATTATCAGTTCTTGTACAAAGTATCTTTATAGTATAGAAGATCTATTTATGCTAACAGGACTCAGTGGTCATTACTCAAGCATCTAAACAGTAGATATCACATCCTTGGGTCATCTCCCCTTTCTGTAGATGGCGGTACCGATAGTCTGGGCTGGTCACAACTTTACTCCGGACCACCGTGATAAGTACCCAAGGGACCCCCTCACAACCCGGCAGGTCACCAATCACAGGGGAAAAGGTATAGCTCGCCACTCTAAAATAAAAGCAGGTGTGCCCCCATACCTGTGTGTCCACCTGGTACTGGCGTCACGACAATTTACCATCTGGCTGAGCTATATCCCGACCAACCACCACAGTAGTGACATCACACCCCACCATCTGGCAAGTGACGGGTCGAGCCTCACAGGAGTGCTGCACCACAGGTTCATTAAGAAAATAGTTTTTGGGGGGTGTTATGGTTTGGCATGTCAGTTCTTTTGGAAACCCAGCATGGTGCAAGGCCCCAAAATCCACAAAGTGGTCCTTTATTTCTGAGGCCTGTGTGCAAGGCTAGGAGCAAATTAGGGACACACATAGCATAGTTCTAAAAACTAAGAATTCGGGGTAATAAATAGTTGGTCAAATTTTTCTGTTAACATAATCAAGTCATAGTGGGCTCAGGAATGTTGGTGAGGAGAGTCACTACCCCTTTGACCCATGTCGATAGACCTCTCACTAGCAAGCCAGCACCCTCCTCTGAACTGATGAGGGGCAATAACACCAAAACAGCTATCTGCAGATAGGAAATTTTTCCTTTTGGAGAGATTGTTTGACTTGGCATAAAATCCCCAGTCAATGTCATAAGACTCCTTGATTGAGTGAGACTTGACTTGAAGGGACATCTGTGATAGCTATTTTGCATATCCTTTCTTCCCAGAATTCTAAGTGGAGCAGCAATGGCCTGTAAGTCTCCACACATCTTTATGGCAGGCTCTCCTTAAGGAGAGTCACTACCCCTTTGACCCTCTGTTAACATAACATAGTCATATTGTAAATGTCAACTATTAGCTAATTTATGTGCAATAACTATCTTTCTTAAAAACAGATATTGTCAAACTTCTAAAAATGCCAATCTTCCCAAAATTTTGCTAAATGTTGGAGTTTTTCACAAATGATCGCTAAAGATATCGACCAATATTCATAAGTAACATAAAGTACAATGTCAATCTTAGAATCGCTTGATTAGGTTAAAGCGTTTCAGAGTTTCAGAGCCATTAGCGCATAAAGTGACAAGTCACATGACATCACAAAAGAAAAGGGCCTTGGGTCTTGAGGACAAAATTAGCTTGGTCACGGGGGGGGGGGGGGGGGGGATCAATGATAAACTTTATTTGTATGTAAAAAATGTAATCACTAGTATAATGGACAATGAACTATGTATTACAAAGCACTACTCCCTGCCGGTGGCACACTAACAGCCTATTAGGATGAAACTGGCACAGCTTATAGGCAGTTACTGGATGGCAGATCTGAGGGCCATTGTTAGGCACCCGATGCCATGGTAAAAATTATGCCAGAGAGGGGAAGCCCATTCTCCATCGTCAAACACTTTAGATGCCGTGGTCTCTGTTGAAAATGTACTTGTATAAGAGCCAGAAATATTCTATCCATGGCCGTGTACAAATCTTGTACTATTAGATACTCTGGCTTCGTTCTCACACAGTACCACCATCTAAAAGTTATTGTTTTCCTTATGTGATATATATTTCCTTTAATTAGGCAGAAAAAATCACTATGTAAATATATGCAACTGACTGCATACAAATAGAGTCCAGGAAATGTTCACTGAACAGCATCAGCGCACACAGAGCCTCAGCCAAGGATATCAGATCACAGCAGACATGAAGACTCTCATGGGGTTACTCAGTGCTGTTCTGTCTCTACAATGTGGGTCTCATAAAATAAAAATATATGTGTTACTATGATAATTCCTATAAAGTTTAACATTTTTGCTTTGTTTTTTTCCATTGCAGGTGTCACCTCACAGATCACTATGGAGGAGTCTGGTCCTGGGATTGTGAAACCAGCAGAAACTCTGGACATGACCTGTAAAGTGACCGGAGCCTCTCTGACTGACAGCACTAACATGCATTGTGTGCACTGGGTCAGACAACCTGAAGGGAAAGGCCTGGAGTGGTTGGGTTGTATATGTTATGAGAACAGCAAATACTATGGACAGTCTGTCCAGGGACAAATAACTCTGTCAAGAGACACAAATAAGGGAGAAGTTTATCTAAAACTCACTGGAGTGAAACCCGAAGAATCTGGGAAATATTATTGTGCTAGACAGTAACACAGTGTAACAGATGGACTGAGGACATGTACAATATTAGTTATTTAGGGAACGTGGGTTACTAAAAAGTGTTTTGTAGACATTTTTGTACAATATGATGGGATATCAGTAGCAGATGGCTGTTATTTATGTGTATACCACAGTATGAAGAAATGTAACAAATATACAAAAACATGTGTGTGATATAGATATATACAGTATATTGGTTGGTTGTGTCAGCTCAGACAGTGATGTTAGTTTCCTGGTTACCTGTGCTGCGCAGTAGGATACGTAGACCTTCTATACCGGTTGCTTTGTCCTACTTAGGCTAGTTCCTATCTTGTTCAGGATACTGCCCTGATCTGCTCATATTTTGTTTCTGGGGTGGGTCAGGGTGTTCCTCGGTGACTACTCTCCCTGTTGCGTGCTTAGCACTGCATAGAACATATAGTGGTAGTGGTAGAAGAACTGTTGGTCTTTAACTGCATCTGTTCTCACTGGTGGCTAGACTCAACTCACCTGAATTGTTGTCCCTGACAGAGGTCCTGGCATCAGCCAAGCCCTGGCATAGCTTCTGCAGGAACTGGTTGCTTTTGTGTCCTTCCTATCTGAGAATCTGGATAAGACTAAAGTGTACTTCCTCCACCAGTAAAAGAAAAACTCCTACAGGGGCCTTCTGTATGGCTGCCTGTGAGTGGTGGGGATAAGTGTGTGTAGGAAAAAGAAGAGAGATGATAGGTAAAGAAGAAAAGGGCACCTACTATTGGTCAGCATAAATCATGTGGTATAAACAACATTAACCCATGACTTACCTAAGCTGTGCAATACATAGAAGAATACAAACACAATGGGGGAGATTTATCAAACATGGTGTAAAGTGAAACTGTCTCAGTTGCCCCTAGCAACCAATCAGATTTCACCAGTCAGAAAGTTATATAAATTTGTAATTTACTTCTATTAAAAATCTTAGGTTTTCCTATACTTATTAACTACTACTACTACTACTGTATGTCCTGCAGGAAATGTTTTATTTTCAGGCTGACACAGTGCTCTCTGCTGACATCTCTGTCCGAGACAGGAACTGTCCAGAGAAGGAGAGGTTTTCTATGGTGCAGCACTTGTCACAGGGCTCTGAGTGGTAGTAGCTCTCCGTGGAACCCAAACACACCCATTATAAGTGTTCTATATTCCCTTTGTAGTGAAATGGAGCAATGTATGAACACACAGACGCTAAATGTAGAACAATGACTTTTAATAGTCTCCTAAAGGCACATTTCAGTATCTTTTTTAAATGGCAATGTTCAAAAGGTGTGGTTTTGAACTTGAGATTCAATTTTCACAGCAAATTCCTTTTAAGAGGTTTTAAATATCCTGCAGTAGCAGATGGACTGAGACAGGAAATACTTACGGTTTTTAGGAATTCTTTGGGAGTTAGTATTAAAAGACTTGTGCTTGTGGCTAGGAGCAGGGGCGTAGCTAATGTCTCCTGGGACCTGGTGCGAGAGGCCAACTTGCCCCCCCCCCTCCTTTCACGACCAAGTGATGCTATTGGTGTGTATATATATATATATATATATATATATACACACACACCAAGACAAATATTACCAATAACACCAGCATATTGGAAGAGAAAGTATTATCACCGTACATATTACTGCCATACTGTTACCGACCAAATCCTGTATACTGAGACCAATATTACCAGTAATACCAGTATATAGGAAGGAAATGTTGCCGCCACACCACAACCACTACCATCACCACCATATTGTTACTGACCAAATCCAGTATACTAAATCACCTCATCCAGTCATATAGAGGTGGCCCCAGCTCTACACAGGTTCTATACACCATATACATTACAGTGCAGTTATATCAGGTGACTCACAGGAGACGTCTTCTCTGATCGGAGTTCTTTCCTTTTCATCTTCTCCATCCGTCCTGGGCCGTTATGAGAACTTCTCTGAGCCACGAATCCACCGAATCTGCCAGACAGACATATTAGTCTCTTCACACTGGCACCATCCTCATCTCTCTACAAACTGCACTTCTGTATTGGCCCCTTTACACCCTCATTTAGTGGGTAGCCCTGACTCTATGTGACCCCCTAATAATATATGCCCCCCTCTGTGTATTCCCTCTCCCCTATGTTGCCCCCCCAAATAGATGGCCCCTCTCCCCCCATGTTGCCCTCCTTATAGATGGCCCCCTCTCCCCCCACCCTCCCTTATAGATGGCCTCCTCTCCCCCCTCCATATAGATGGCCCCCTCTACCCCCTCCCTTATAGATGGCCTCCTCTCCCCCTCCTTATAGATGGCCCCCTCTACCCCCTCCCTTATAGATGGCCTCCTCTCCCCCTCCTTATAGATGGTCCCCTCTACACCCTCCCTTATAGATGGCCTCCTCTCCCCCCTCCTTATAGATGGCCTCCTCTACCCCCTCCCTTATAGATGGCCTCCTCTCCCCCTCCCTTATAGATGGCCCCCTCTCTCCTCACCCTCCCTTATGGATGGTCCCCTCTCCCCCCACCCTCCCTTATAGATGGCCCCCTCTCCCCCCACCCTCCCTTATAGATGGTCCCCTTCCCCCCCCCTCCCTTATAGATGGTCCCCTTTCCCCCTCCCTTATAGATGGTCCCTCCTTTCCCCCCACCTTCATAGATGCCCCCCCTCTTTCCCCCCACCCTCATAGATGCCCCCTCCTTCCCCCCACCCTCATAGATGCCCCCCTTCTTCCCCCACCCTCATAGATGCCCCCCTCATTCCCCCCACCCTCATAGATGCCCCCCTCTTTCCCCCCCCACCCTCATAGATGCCCCCTCCTTCCCCCCACCCTCATAGATGCCCCCCTCTTCCCCCCACCCTCATAGATGCCCCCCCTCTTTCCCCCCACCCTGCAGGCTGATAAAAAAACAAAACTTAACTCACCTGACAACGCGCGCCCACGTTGATCCTCACTCCTCCTGGTCTGTCCCCGGCTGCTGCGCGGCTGCCGGGGGTGTCACGTCTTACCCCCGGCAGCGCGCGCATCCCAGAGCTCCCTGCGCGCCTTGGGCCCTGACTTCCGGTTCCGGCGCGCAGGGAGCTCTGGGATGCGCGCGCTGCCGGGGATAAGACGTGACACCCCCGGCAGCCGCGCAGCAGCCGGGGGAAGACGGAGCCGGACTCTTGTGACCGCAAGCAAAACAATGCTTGCGGTCACAAGAGTGATTGATCGGGAGGGCCTTGCGGGCCCCCCTCCGTGGCGGCCCCGGTCGCGGCGGCGACCGCGGTAGCTACGCCACTGGCTAGGAGACTACCTGGAGGGGACCTGTCCAAATTGCAATACTCGTGATACTTTAAATATAGATAAATACAACCTGTACTCACGGTCAGGAAATATCCATTAATGCTGTTCGAGTACAGAGAGTGGCAAATCCAGTAGTATGGGCCCCAGGTTTGAATGACTGGGCAGAGCTAACCTCTCAACTTATGCTGAGGAAGCTGAGCAGAAGACAGCGGAATACATCGGCATATAGCAACTTCTCCAACCACTTAACATAACTCCTTGTGCAGACTGGTAGGACTGGAGACAAACTTGTGAGCTAAAATCCCCTCAGCGTAGACAGGTCCATTTTTTTAATCTGACCTGTCTTACTGTATGTGCTAATAACCTTGTGATACTTTAACATATTCAAGAGATTCTGATATTGGTTTTTGTGACACATGGTACTTAATATTAGTGCTAAATTTTTTAAATAAATTTGAGAGGACTGAATGCTAGAAACCACCATAAAGCACCAAACTTAAAAAAAAAAAAAAAAAAAAAATACATGCCCTCAAATAATTCAAAGGAGAATTAAAAGAGTGATCCAGAGAAAAACAAATGTAAATCAACTGGGGTCAGAAAGTTATACAGATTTGTATATTACTTCTATTTAAAAATCTCAAGTCTTCAAGTACTTATCAGCTGCTGTAGGAGGTGGTGCATTCTTTCCAGTTTGACACAGTGCTTCCTGTTGCCACCTCTGTCCATGTCAGGAACTGTCCAGAGCAATATCAAATCCCTATAGCAAAAATACTACAGTTTTGAAAAGTTCCCGTCATAGACAGAGGTGGCAGCAGAGAGCACTGTGTCAGACTGGACAAAAAAACAGCATTTCCTGCAAACTATATAGAAGCTAAGTACGTAAAGGCTTGAAAATTTTTAATAGAAGCAATTTACAAATCTGTATAACTTTCTGATTTAAAAAAGGAACGTTGTTAACTCTTTATGTGGTTCACAGCAAAGTGAAGGGGTAATTTAATTTTTTTTTACTTTTGCAAAGTTTCAATTTAAATCAAAATCAAGTTTTTTGAAACACAGCAAGTATTAACAAACAGAAATACACCATGTGTGGAGTGGAGTCAATGGTAGTGGGCATTTAGATTAGACTGCTGTATTTGTATGCTGGTTTTGATAAATTTGCCCAAAAGTGTCATCATTTGCAGTTGCTGTCACACATTGAAGTGCCATTGGTATGGCAAGAACTGTAACACAGTTGATATATACATTTGAGCTGTCGGATGGATTGTTTGATCTTCTGTGGGATGTCTGGAAATGTAGTCAGCTGGATTACTGTATTTTCCAGGTCTATGAACAATTTTGTAATTGTAATTGTAAAGAGAAAATGTAGATAGACTGGTATAAAAATAATGCTGAGATGATGGCCCCTCGCCTACTCGCTATGTACGGGGAATCCTTAGAAGTAGGCCGACTCCCACGATCACTCCGGGAAGCCCTGATAGTTCTGCTCTTAAAGCCGGGCAAAGACCCGCTGTCCCCCTCATCGTACAGACCTATTTCCCTCCTCACCATTGATGTTAAAATCCTGGCTAAGGTGCTGGCGGTGCGGCTTAATGGGGTAGTGCACTCGGTGATACATCCCGACCAGACCGGGTTCATGCCGGGTAGAGCCACAGATATCAATATCTCTCGTTTATTTATGAATGTATCAGCTAGTACGTCGGACGCTGTCCCTGGGTATGTGCTCAGTCTTGATATTCACAAGGCCTTTGACTCTGTTGAGTGGCCTTATCTGTGGTCTCTGCTCGGTAGGATGCGGTTTGGTCCGCGGTTTCGGGCTTGGGTTCGGCTGTTATATGTGGAGCCCACAGCCAGAATCCGCACTAACCTAGATATCTACTCCTCCTTCTCTCTTGGGCGAGGGACTCGGCAGGGTTGCCCGTTATCTCCCCTACTTTTTGCCATCGCTATCGAGCCGCTGGCGGCGGCTGTCCGGGCCTCGCCCTCTGTCAAGGGCTTTCAGAGAGGGTCAATAATGGAGAAGGTGTCGCTGTATGCAGACGATACCCTAGTCTACCTTGCTGATGTGGGATCCTCTCTGGTAACGCTAATGTCACTTATTCACGATTTCGGTGCAATCTCTGGCTTGATAGTGAACTGGTCTAAGTCGGTCCTCATGCCCCTGTCAACCTCTCTCCCCTTGCCTGTTACCTTGCCGGATGGGCTGCTAGCGACCCGCCAATTCCTGTACCTGGGGGTGGAGGTCACCGCCTCCATAGACAGCTATATGCCGCTGAACCTTACGCCTCTTCTGTCGGCCACTGACCTTCGTTTACAAAAATGGGGGCCCCTGCCACTCTCTCTGCTGGGTAGGATAAATATCTTTAAAATGATCTTTCTACCTAAATTCCTCTATATATTCCATGCTTTCCCTGTCTTTCCTCCCAGGCAATTCTTTGCAGCTTTAACTAAGATTCTGAGATTCTTCTACTGGCAAGGCAGGTCTCCAAGAATTTTATACTCTCACCTCCTAGCGCCCAAGCATCAAGGGGGCCTGGCTGCTCCCAATATGTACCACTACTTCCTGGCCTCTCAGCTAGTGTATGCTAATTGGTGGTTGGATCTGGACCTCAGCAATGCAGCGTTGGCGTTGGCCGGGGCGTTGGTTGGGTCTTACGAGGGCCTGACGAACACCCTTTATAGATACACACCCTCTTCGCCCTGGCTGCCTCCTTTGGCTACGGTGCAGAAGGTGTGGATGATTGTACAAAAACAGAGGCCTTCTTCGCCCCTCTCTCCCCGTACCCCTCTGTAGCTTAACCCTAATCTTCCAGAACTCATGGGTTTGCAGGGTGCGGTTCTTTGGGGGAAGCATGGGGTTCGTTATTTGTCCCACATTTTTTCCTCTGATAATGTGTTCCGACCCTTCTCTGACATGTGTGAGCTGTATGGGGTTCCGAACTCGGCATTTTTTCATTATTTACAGCTGAGGCATGCTATTCATTCTCAGTTCGGCAGCCTTGCGGTTCCCCTGGAGTTCACACAGGCGGAGAAGCTCCTGGGTTCCCCTGACCTGGAGAAGCCCCTGACGCTTAGTTATCTAATGTTGAGCCCAGAAGATTCGTCCCCTTTTCAGAGGGCGTACGAGAGATGGGCGGTAGATATCCCCTCCCTGGGCGATCAGCAGTGGAAAGAGGTGGTGCATACCTATTACCCTACCGTGGTCAGTGCTAGAGACCGGTTGATCCAGTTTCGCTTTCTAATGCGTACCTACTACACACCTGAGAGACTCAGAAAAATGGGAGTGTCCCCTTAAGATACGTGTTTCAAGTGTATGTCAGATGTCGGCACCTTCATGCACGCTGTGTGGTCGTGCCCTAAAATACAATCCTTTTGGCGTTCCGTCTTGCAATTCCTGTCCGACCACTTTGATTTTTCTTATGTTTGTACCCCTTCTGTATGCCTGCTGGGTCTTATTAATGGAGTCACGCAAAATAAATACTATAAAGTATTCATCAGATTTATTTTATTCTGTGCCAAAAAAATTATTGCCATGGAGTGGAAGTGTACCGATGCCCCCTCCCTGGCCTGCTGGAAACAGCTGGTTAATAAATATGTCCCGCTATACGAGGCCCTCTATGAACATCGCAAGTGCCCCCAAAAATTTTAAAAAATCTGGATTCATTGGCTTATGCTAGATGTGACAGCAGACGTGTAGGCCTTTCTGTTGGCTTTCTGGCTTGGGGGGGGGGGGGGGTGCGGCGCTGTCTTGGTGTTTGTGCTTGTGGTTATGTGTGATGTCTTCAATGTTTCGTCTTTCTGTGGGGCCAGGTACTCCCACCCTCTAGCAGTCCAGGTTTTGTATGACGTATTACAACTGTTATCCTTCACTACCTTGGCATTGCAGTTTGTCTAGACTTGTAACCTTTAACACCTTCAGATGTATCTTTGCTTATCATGTGGTGGGCGGATTGTGCCTGGCTTCTCTCTCGTATGGTTATGTATTTTCTGTGAAAAAAGTTTAAATAAATTCTTTTAAAAAAAATAAATAAAAAAAAAAAAGAGAAAATGTAGAAAAATTTATGAAAATGTTCAGCTATGTTTAGCTTGGGACAGTTGTAATAATCGGTGGGCATGAAGACAACAGAAAAAGTTACATTTCCTAATGGTATTATTTAGTGGCACATATAATTTGTTCCTTTTTTATGTGTGTGTGTGTGTGGGGGGGGGGGGGGGGGGGGTGCTATGAAAACATTTTGTGACTCTAAACTACCAGCATGTCTTTATACATTGGGCCACATGTATCATCCGGCGGACGGATGATTTTTGGCGGAAAGTGCCGATTTGCGTATTATTTTATACGCAAATGGCCTATTTGCGAATAAAATAATCGCAAATCGGCACTTTCCGCCGAGTACGCCAGGGGGCGGAAAGGGGGGCGGAAAGTAGGCGGGAAGTGGGCGGAGGGCGCGGACTCAGAGTCCGCGCGATTTATCATCCGTTCCGCCCAAATGTACGCCGAAAACCTACTCCAGTCCTCAGCTGGCGTAGGTTTTCGGCGGTGCGCACCGGCGCGCACAGGATTTATGTACAGGCAGTCCGCCTCTACATAAATCCCCGTACCGCCGGAGCTGCGGGGGCATTTTTAAGTCCGGCGTAAAAAACGCCGGACTTAATAAATGCCTCCCATTGGGTTTAGTGTCTTAACACTGCCAATATTGATTCTGCACGTACTGGTGTTCTAACAGTTTTGGGCTATGTTCACACTATGTAACTGTGCGGCTGTATTTTTTATGCGGCTGTAAATGTGCGGATGAAACTACGGCCGTGGGAAAAAATAGACATGTGGCTGAAAACATACGGTCATTTACTTGGAAATCTGGTTCAACTAAAAATAACAAATAAAATCTTTAGAAAGTGATGCAAACACCTCTGGATGCATCTGGGAAAGCAGGGAAACAGTTTACAGGAATCGCTATTACCGGGGTTTGCGATCCTCTGCAGTAATGCCGATGCCTCTCATGGTTAATATATTTAATTAATAAAACACATTTTCGTTGTAATAAAGTGCCTTTCGTTGTTCAATAATTAAATTTAAACGAATCCATCATTTTGCAATTAAATATACTGTTAAAATAAATATATATATAAATAAATGTATATTTATATATATATTTATTTTTTGACAGTATTTAATTGCACAATAATGGATTCGTTTAAATTAAATTATTGAACAACGAAACTGATTTTATTACAACGAAAATTTGTTTTATTAATTAAATATTAATTAGTACAGGAAGCTCCATTAAGCCGTTAATTCATATTCCCGGTAATAGAGTATTCTGTACTAATCATCACTTTACTTTAATTAAAACATCAAATGTTTCTTCTAATTATGTTATCACAATAGCATTATTAAAAGAAACATTTAGAATTATATGTGCGCTCAGCTGATTGGCTGATCGGCTGAGCGCACATATAAAGAGCCGGTCCGCAGTACAGTGACTTCATTGTGCTGCGGACCAGCGAAGAGGCAACATCGGGGTGAGTATAGAGCTCTCCCCACCCCCTCCCCAGCACTGCACCCATCCCAGTAAGGAAGGGGGGTCACTTAACCCCTTCCTTGCTGGGATGGGTGCAGTCTGACATCAGTCTGGCCCCCAAGGGGTTAAGGGGGATGCAATACATCCTCCCTTAACCCCTTGGGGGCCAGACTGTAAGCAGCGATCTGTAAAGATGCTGCATACTGTAAGGAGCACAACACCGCTCACAATGATGGGTGTTGTGCTCCTGTTTGTGTGTTTTTTGTGTGTTTCTCCCTTTTTGTTTTTCAGATATCGGTATCCTGTGGACTACGTCGATGACCAGCGGTTGTTTGGTGTTTTTTTTTTATTAAAATGGTCAATGAGGGGTGTGGGGGTGTTTTTATTTGAATAAAAACATTTTTTCACTTGTGTGTTGTCTTTATTTCTTAACTTTATAGACTTAGTAGTGGAAGCCGTCTAATAGACGGAATCCATTACTAAGTCGGGCCTAGTGTTAGCCGGTATAAAATGGCTAACACTAACCCCCCATTATTGCCCCAGTATCCAATGCCACCAGGGGTACTGGGAAGAGCCGGGTGCCAGTGGTCCCGGAGCGTCAAAATTGGCGCTCACCCTACCTAATTGCCTCGGTCGACCCTAAACGGTCGCGGACAACCACGAAGGCGTTCCCTACACTGCGTAAGTGAAACACAGAACAAGACGGACAGACAAAACACAATATAGAATAGTGGAACAAGCCCAGGGGCGTAACTAGAAATGGCTGGGCCCCCCCCCCCCCCGCCCGCCCCCTCTCGATCGACCACTACGCCATCAACACACTCAGCTCTACACAGGTCCTGTACACCATATAAATTACAGTACAGTTATATCAGGTGACTTACAGGGGACGTCTTCTCTGATCGGAGTTCTTCCCTTTTCATTTTCTTCTCCATCTCCTTCTCCGAGCCACAAATCCACAGAATCTGCCAGAAAAACATATTAGTCTCCTCACACTGGCACCATCCTCATCTCTCTATACTGCACATCTGCATTGGCCCCTTTACACCCTCATTTAGTGGGAAGGCTGACTCTATGTGATCCCATTTTATTATATGGCCCTCCTCTCTGTCGCCCCTCCTTATAAATAGCCCCCTTATGTTGCCCCCCTTATAGAAGCCCCCCATGCTGTCCCGCTTATAGATGCCCCCCATGTTGTCCCCTAATAGATGGTCCCCTATGTTGCCCCCCCTATAGATGGCCCCTCCTATGTTGTCCTCTTATAGATGGCCCCTCTCCCCCTATATTGTCCCTTTATAGATGTTCCCCTCTCCCCCAATGTTGTCCCTTTATAATATCCCTCACCCCTATGTTGTGCTCCTCTCCCCTATGTTGTCCCCTTATAGATGGCCCCCTCTCCCCCTATGTTGCCCCCCCTTATAGATGTCCCTCTCCCCCCTTCCTTATAGATGTCCCCCTCTCCCCCCCCCTTCCTTATAGATGTCCCCCTCTCCCCCCTCCCTTATAGATGCCCTCCTCTCCCCCCTCCCTTATAGATGCCCCCTTCTCCCTCCCTTATAGATGTCCCCCTCTCCCCCCCCTTCCTTATAGATGCCCCCTTCTCCCTCCCTTATAGATGTCCCCCTCTCCCCCCCTTCCTTATAGATGTCTCCCTCTCCCCCCCTTCCTTATAGATGGCCCTCTCTCCCCCCCTCCCTTATAGATGCCCCCCTCTCCCCCCCCTTCCTTATAGATGGCCCTCTCTCCCCCCTCCCTTATAGATGTCTCCCTCTCCCCCTTCCTTATAGATGCCCTCCTCTCCCCCCTTCCTTATAGATGTCCCCCTCTCCCCCCTTCCTTATAGATGCCCTCCTCCCCCCCCCTTCCTTATAGATGTCCCCCTCTCCCCCCTTCCTTATAGATGGCCCTCTCTCCCCCCTCCCTTATAGATGCCCTCTTCTCCCTCCCTTATAGATGTCCCCCTCTCCCCCCCTTCCTTATAGATGTCTCCCTCTCCCCCCCTCCCTTATAGATGCCCTCTTCTCCCCCCCTTCCTTATAGATGCCCTCCTCTCCCCCCCCTTCCTTATAGATGTCCCCCTCTCCCCCCCTTCCTTATAGATGCCCTCTTCTCCCCATCCCCCTTATAGATGCCCCCTTCTCTCTCCTCCCCCTCCCCCCCCCCCCGGAAAGCAGGTTTAAAAAAAACAAACTCACCTTACAACGCGCTCCCCCGTCTAGCCTTTTTCCTGTCAGTCCCCCGTCTGATGCGCTGCTGCCGGGGGTGTCGCGTCCTATCCCCGACAGCGCGCGTATCATAGAGCTCTCTGTGGGCTTGTGCTGCGGCCGCGACTTCCGGCACACAGAGAGCTCTATGATACGCGCGCTGCCGGGGATAGGACGCGACACCCCCTGCAGCCGCGCATCAGACGGGGGACTGACAGGAGCGCTGTCGGTCGGTCCCGTGCTCCTCCTGGCCCAGTGACTCCTTTTCCCTATAGTTGGGGAAAGGAGTCGCCGGGTCAGGAGGAGCACGGGACCCGCATCACGGGCCCCCTGATGCGGCGGGGCCCCGTAGCAGCCGCTATGGCTGCTACGGCGGTAGTTCCGCCAGTGAACAAGCCCAGTCAAACCACACGGGCAACGCAGTACAAAGTCAGTAACACAAAGGATAGTCAATAGTCAGGCGGAGGTCAGAACACGAGTAAGTCAGGCAGAAGGAATTAGGACGGGGTTCGCAGGAATAGGACAGGGGGAGCTGGGATCAGAGTGAACTAATAGCCAGCAATTACCAGCTGGCTCTGACTTTCACTTATACTGGATCAGGAGCCCGGACCAAAAGCTGATTGATCCGGCCAGGCCCGGCGTCAGCACCCGGCATACTCGGGCAAGTGCCAGGGCCCACGGCCGCTCAGGGGGCCCCCGACACTTGCCCGAGCAGTGAGCCAGACGCCTGCCTTATCACCAACCTCCGGACACCTGGGGGGAGGGTGCTGCCGACCCTGAGTCCGGGTGTGTGTGTGTGTGTGTGGGGGGGGGGGGGGGGTTGCTAGAAGGGCCTGCTGTGTTTGCTGCAAAGCAATGGGGAAGGACCTTAGGTGATGTCATAAGGGGGCGGGGCTGAGAACGGGAGAGGCTGCATATGGATGAAGGACCTGTGATCATTGTCATGTGACATGAGGGGTTGGGGCTCACTTATACCTTCTTTTTGTATGCTGTGAGTTGTAGTCCTCTTATACCTCTTCCTGTAATGGCCTCTGATCTCCCATTATAACAGGCTGTCCATGCTGGGGGTTGTAGCCCTCCTCTTATACCTCCTCCTGTGATGTCCTCTGATCTCCCATAATAACAGGCTGTCCATGCTGGAAGTTGTAGTCCTCCTCTTATACCTCCTCCTGTGATGTCCTCTGATCTCCCATAATAACAGGCTGTCCATGCTGGGAGTTGTAGTCCTCCTCTCATACCTCCTCCTGTGATGTCCTCTGATCTTCCATAATAACAGGCTGTCCATGCTGAGAGTTGTAGTCCTCCTCTTATACCTCCTCCTGTGATGTCCTCTGATCTCCCATAATAACAGGCTGGACATGCTGGGAGTTGTAGTCCCCCCGGTATACCTCATGTAATGAGGACCCGCCTCCCGCCCCGATTAGTGAGTATGGTTTAATTTTTTATTTTCTTGTGTTGAGGAAGAGCAGGGGGCATTTCTATGGGGGCAGGGGGCATTACTATGTGGACAGAGCAGGGGACATTACTATGGGGGCAGAGGACATTACTATGGGGCAGAGGAAATTACTATGGGGCAGGGGACATGACTATGGAGGCAGGGGACATTACTATGGGGGCAGGGGACATTACTATGAGGGCAGAGCAGGGGCATTACTATGGGGACAGAGCAGGGGACATTACTATGGGGAGCAGGGGACATTACTATGGGGAGCAGGGGACATTACTATGGGGGCAGAGCAGGGGCATTACTATGGGAACAGAGGACATTACTACGGGGGCAGGGGACATTACTATGGAGGCAGGGGACATTACTATGGGGCAGAGCAGGGGCATTACTATGGGGACAGAGCAGGGGACATTACTATGGGGAGCAGGGGACATTACTATGGGGAGCAGGGGATATTACTATGGGGCAGGGGACATTACTATGGGGAGCAGGGGATATTACTATGGGGGCATGGCAGGGGGCATTACTATGGGGACATAGGACATCTTTACTATATGGAGGGCACAGCATGGGGACATTATTACTATATGGGGGGCACAGCACGGGACCTACAAACCTCCTTACTTTACTGCACATGACACCAAACAATGGAGTTACTACTGTATGGGAGTCTATGGGTAGGAAAAAGGGAAGGAAGTTGCTGGAAATGTGCGGAGTCTAAGATGTTTGTCTGAAAGGTCCCGAAGAGATGAATTGTAGCTTGAAGATATCATCATGGAGGTCTGAGCAAGATGGAGAGGAAACGGAGAGCGATCGCCTCAGATCAAAGAAGACGTCACCTGTGAGTTACTGGATTACGTTTTTTTTTCCAGTATTTTGTCAAACTTTATTTGGTAGGTGTGCCTCGAGGTGTGCTATACAAAGGGGCCCGCTAAGGCTCTCTCGCCCAAGGGCCCACAAAAACCTGGAGCCGGCCCTGGGTCTGGCCTCTTGAATCCAGCCCTGCCACAGCTGCGGTACTGCAGGCTGAGTGACCGAGCGATCCGTCACTCAGCCTGCCAGAACACCGCTCAGCTGATGTGCCGGCCGGCCGACTGACAGTCACGTGACCGCGGCGTTGTTTCTGGTTGTCAGGGACGCCGTCGGGTCTCTGTGACGTCACTCGGCTCCGGCAGGCGGAGCGACGGAGCGCTCCCGACCCGGCCCCCGTAGCCGAGCAAGAAGAGGACGTCGCAGGAACCCGGTGAGGTGAGTTCCTGA
Source organism: Dendropsophus ebraccatus (assembly GCF_027789765.1). Lineage (NCBI taxonomy): Eukaryota > Metazoa > Chordata > Amphibia > Anura > Hylidae > Dendropsophus > Dendropsophus ebraccatus. Next base: position 44,164,121 of record NC_091456.1, read on the forward strand.
CAATTATAAAGTACAAATGGTGTCATAAAAATAAAATCTCATATCCCTCTGCCCTTTAGGGATTTAGTGGTGATTTTGCATTATTATTTTTAATTATTTTTAAATCCTAGTCGCATGGAAAGCTGCTATTGGTTGTTGGATCTCTTTAAGTTCTTGTAAAGAACAATGTCAGCAATCGTCCAGTAATTACTTATAATGGGAGGAGTACCTTCATTCAATTTTCCATATCAAGAAATATGTAAATATATGCAAATAAAATTACATTTTAATAGGGGCAGACTTCCAAGTCGACTCAGATCAGCATCAGTCCACACAGATCTTGAGCAGAGAATCTTACACCAGATATGAAGACTCTCCTGTGGTTACTCAGTGCTGTATTACCTCTACAATGTACGTCTCATACATGGGTCAATAGGAGAATATACTTTTCAAATTCTGAGACTAAATATTTCTTTATGTTTGCAGGTGTCCAAGCACAGATCACTATGGAAGAGTCCGGTCCTGGGATTGTGAAACCAGCAGAGGCTCTGGACATGACCTGTAAAGTGACCGGAGCCTCCCTGACTGACAGCACTAACATGCATTGTGTAGAATGGGTCAGACAACCTGAAGGGAAAGGTCTTTATTGGTTGGGAAGGATATGTTACAACAATAATGTAGCCTATGCACAGTCTGTCCAGGGACGTTTGACTTTATCAAGAGACACAAAAAAAGGAGAAGTTTATTTAAAACTCACTGGAGTAAAACTTGAAGAATCTGGGAAATATTATTGTGCTAGATACACACAGTGTAACAGATGGACTGAGGACATGCACATGAACTGATCTACTGAAAGTGCTATCATATTTAACCGCATTCCTAAAATCAGAGTTAGCATCCAAGAAACAAGGAGTACAGATGGTAAAGGAAAGATGATAGAAGTTACTTTATTGTCCATTTTAATAAAGCTGCTGCTTATCTGTATGATTATGTAAAAAAATGCTTTATACAATGAAAAAAGATGTAGAACAGAGAGGCATTGTAAGATAGTAAAACAGCCGCATTGTCTTTAATCAGGGAAATATACTACATAGAGAAATATGTATGATTTATGGTTTTAAACTGACATTCTGCATTTGGCCACAAGATGTCGCTGTTTTACATTAAAACCTAAGTTCACTTTTTACCCCTTACATTCTTGTGGCCACAATATTAATAAAATTAGTAACCTCCAATTTTAGATCTATTAATTCTAACCCTTTTGCTGACATATGCAGATAGAACTACTATAGGAGATCTAGCCCAGAATGATGACATTGTAATTAAAGGAGCTGACGGGGCGGGGGTGGGGGGATAATGTCGTTTAAAATAGAGAAGATTATATTAAAGAGGCTATCGATATTCTGTCCGACACCAAATATTATCAAGTCTTGTCTAGAGATCCCACACCAGATTTTATCGCTGAATTTTATAGTCTTGTAGATGAAGCACATATGGAAGGTGTGCTATCTAAGACAGAGAAAGATTATATTAACATTTTAAATCCCACTACCCTTATATTTTACCATCTCCCTAAGCTACATAAGGATGCACGTAATCCCCCGGATGTCCGATTATAGCAGGAATAAATTAACTTACAAGTAATCTTTCACAGTATGTAGATATTTTACTCCAGAGATATGTGTTGAAGCTTCATTCATAACGGTGAGATTCTGAAAGTTTAATTAACATTTTAAAACCAATAATGTGGCAGTCCAACTACAAATGGGCTTTGGATGTATCTGCTTTATATAGCAATATTGCTCACGAGAAAGGTGTTGATGCCATAGAAAAATATGTAGGTAATCACTATAGCACCTAGTTTTGTGAACATATATATGGGCGAATTTGAGAAGGGTTACATCCAATCCCCCTACAGATGGTCCCCCCATATCATCATATACAAGAGATATAGACTTAGGTTCAGACTTTGGAATCATATTCCCCTGAATAAGTTGAGGACTATTAATACTTTCACCAAGGCCGAATTTTGTATCTAAATTATGTGGTAGCTTTAGATGCAATGGAACTAGATGCAAATGTTGTCAGAATATTAAACATAATTGCCACCATTTTAAAAGTAACACGTCTGGTAAGACATTTAAGATTATAAATTTTATGAATTGTGCCACCTCATATGTCGTGTACCTATTGGAGTGCCCATGTGGCCTCAAATACGTAGGCAGGACACAGATGAACTTGCGCACTCTCTTAAATAAACATCGCTCGAATGTCACCAACCATTATGACAAACATAGTGTATCGAGACACGCTACTATGTGCCAAAAAGGATCCTTTGATGGGTTTACTATTGTGCCATTAGAACATATCACTATACACCAGAGTAACCGTTTTGCCACTCTCAGGAGAAGGGAGATGTATTGGATTTTTAAAATCGTCTCCCTCTTCCCATGGGGGCTTAATGAAACTATTGAAAGTAACATCTAGATGCCTGAGGGGTAGATACACTACCGTTCAAAAGTTTGGGGTCACATTGAAATGTCCTTATTTTTGAAGGAAAAGCACTGTACATTTCAATGAAGATAACTTTAAACTAGTCCTAACTTTAAAGAAATAGACTCTATACATTGCTAATGTGGTAAATGACTATTCTAGCTGGAAATGTCTGGTTTTTGGTGCAATATCTACTCCAGTGTTCTAATGGTACAATGTGTTTGCTCATTGGCTCAGAAGGCTAATTGATGATTAGAAAACCCTTGTGCAATCATGTTCACACATCTGAAAACAGTCTAGTTCATTACAGAAGCTACAAAACTGACCTTCCTTTGAGCAGATTGTGTTTCTGGAGCATCACATTTGTGGGGTCAATTAAACGCTCAAAATGGCCTTAAAAAGAGAACTTTCATCTACAACTCGACAGTCTATTCTTGTTCTTAGAAATGAAGGCTATTCCATGCGAGAAATTGCTAAGAAATTGAAGTTTTCCTACAACAGTGTGTACTACTCCCTTCAGAGGACAGCACAAACAGGCTCTAACCAGAGTAGAAAAAGAAGTGGGAGGCCGCGTTGCACAAATAAGCAAGAAGATAAGCACATTAGAGTCTCTAATTTGAGAAACAGACGCCTCACAGGTCCCCAACTGGCATCTTCATTAAATAGTACCCGCAAAACACCAGTGTCAACATCTACAGCGAAGAGGCGGCTGCAGGATTTTGGGCTTCAGGGCAGAGTGGCAAAGAAAAAACCATATCTGAGACTGGCCAATAAAAGAAAAAGATTAAAATGGGCAAAAGAACACAGACATTGGACAGAAGAAGACTGGAAAAAAGTGTTGTGGACGGATGAATCCAAGTTTGAGGTGTTTGGATCACAAAGAAGAACGTTTGTGAGACGCAGAACAAATGAAAAGATGCTGGAAGAATACCTGACGCCATCTGTTAAGCATGGTGGAGGTAATGTGATGGTCTGGGGTTGCTTTGGTGCTGGTAAGGTGGGAGATTTGTACAGGGTAAAAGGGATTCTGAATAAGGAAGGCTATCACTCAATTTTGCAACGCCATGCCATACCCAGTGGACAGCGCTTGATTGGAGCCAATTTCATCCTACAACAGGACAATGACCCTAAACACACCTCCAAATTGTGCAAGAACTATTTACAGCAGAAGCAGCAGCTGGTATTCTATCGGTAATGGAGTGGCCAGCGCAGTCACCAGATCTGAACCCCATTGAGCTGTTGTGGGAGCAGCTTGACCGTATGGTACGCCAGAAGTGCCCATCCAACCAATGCAACTTGTGGGAGCTGCTTCTAGAAGCGTGGGGTGCAATTTCTCCAGCTTACCTCAACAGATTAATAGCTAGAATGCCAAAGGTGTGCAATGCTGTAATTGCTGCAAAAGGAGGATTCTTTGACGAAAGCAAAGTGTGATGTAAAAACAATGTTATTTCCAATACAAATCATTATTTCTAACCTTGTCAATGTCTTCTCTCTATTTTCTATTCATTTCACAACGTATGGTGGTGAATAAGTGGGACTTTTCATGGAAAACACAAAATTTTTGGGTGACCAAACTTATGAACGGTAGTGTATATGCTTCCGCAATTTATAAGAATTTTTAGTTGTTAAAATGGTAGGATTTATCTGCATCTGTATTTTTATTCTATTTATATATTTATTTGCCATATATTTAGGTTAGTTATGGAGTTTTATAACTTTCTTACACCTATATATTTATTTATATTTCTATGTATTTATTTCTCTATTTTAGATTATGTTAAAGGGTGTTATCCAGTGCTACAAAAACATGGCCACTTTTTTGCAGAGACAACACGACTCTTGTCTCCAGTTCAGGTGCAGCTGGCAATTAAGCTCCATTCACTTCAATAGAACTGAGCAGCAACACCCCGCCCAAGCTGGAGACAAGAGTGGGTCTGTATCTGTAAGAAAGTGGCCATGTTTTTGTAGCGCTAAATAAACCCTTTAATTTAATGTTGTATTATATAGGTGGGAGCTATAGCACCATCTGGTGGTCAGTTTGTAGATTGCTCCTTTTTAGTTTTATCCAGACCCCTTGTTTATTTGTGTAATATAGTGTTTGCAGTAATGGAAACTGAAAGTAGTTTTAGAGGCAGGAGGTCCCAAGCACCATATCAATCTGTATATATATTGATTTATTTATTACTATCTGAGTTAGTATGATTATTATCATGCCCTGTGTTTTTACCTGACAGAACCTGCAGCACACTCTGGTTGCTATGGCTTCGGCCCAAGAGAGCATGTGCAAAGCTCCTACCCCTATGATTAGAATGGAGACACATGGACATGTAGGGTCCATTTGCACAGAAACATTATCTGACAGATTATCTGCCTAAAATTTGAAGCCAAAGCCAGTTATAGATTTGAAAAGAGCAGAAATCTCAGGCTTTCCTTTACTACCTGATCTTTGTTTATAGTCTGTTCCTGGCTTTGGCTTCAAATCTTTGGCAGATAATCTGCCAGATAATCTTTCTGTGTAAATGGACCCTAAGTGTAAATAGTTATATTTTATGGGAAAGGGGGATTGATTTAGACTTTTATTGGGGGTGTCAATTTTTAAAAACGTGTTTAACTTAATTTTTTTATACGTTTTAGGTCCCCATGAGGGACTATTACATGTAATCATTAGATTGCTTACACTGCTCTGTGCCATATCATAGGATTGATCAGTGTTATCTGTCATCTTCTGATAGAGCCTTTCTGTGGCAGACTCAACTCTACTGAAGATCTGGCTGCATGGAGCTAAGCAGTATAACTCCGGCAGTCAGGCAATTTGATTGGGACCCCGCAGCCACGCTGCGTGAGTCCCGATTGGTGATAGGAACTGCTACTGTCAATTACACTTAAACATTTAAGGGGTTAATGGCGGACGGCCGTGTGATCGTGGCAGCCTGTAATTGACAGTGAGGACCTGGCTGCTAATAGCAGGTACAGCTGCCACCCCCACCAGTTGTAGTTGCTACCCCACCTTCCTGCCCAATGCTAGAAGAAGGTGGAAGACTTACTGTATGTTTTGTAAACAGATATAGTTTATCTGCCACTGCGGAGGACCCCGCACATTTACCTTTATGTAGCCCAAAAACATCTGATTCTGTCCCTGTATATTCCAATAGTTTTCCAGATTACACTTTCTATCTATAATAGGCATGCAGAGTGGTTGTGCTGTCAGTTGTTATAACTTTGTTCGTACACAGCAACTTCATCTATAAGTACATGATTTTTATTCATTTACAATTTGCTGTCATTTGACAGAGAAATAAGTATGTAAACATATGCAGGTGACTCATATAAATAAAGGACGGAGAGAAGGAAACGTTCACAGTGCAGCATCAGTGCACACACATCCTGGGCAGAGCTTCTCCATATCTTCTGACACCAGACATGAAGACTCTCCTGGGGTTACTTAGTGCTGTACTGTCACTGCAATGTGGGTCTCAGTTAATGAAAATACTTAATTAAGTTAATATTTATAGTGCTTGAAAAGCACTATATTGTAATCCGTATTCTTCTTCTTCTTCTTCTTCTTCTTCCAGCCATTTTTCTGCGCGTAATACAGCCCGAACCGCTTTGTGCACACACTCCGTTCAAACTGCGTTTCGAAGCCCTCGGCGGTGTGTGGTGTGCTATCTATTTTTCGTTTCGATCGGATTTGTCGTTTTTAAGAAATTTACGTTAAACGACCCCAAATTTCCCATAGAAAATAATGGCCTATTGCAAATAATGGCCACACTCTAACCGCTGACAGCTAATCACAGCACATATGCAAATAGCTGAAATATAGCAGTTAATAGGAACTCTAAGGTCTCGTCATGCAATGTATCACACCATCCACAGTCACATGTCCACTATTGGCCAATAGAAGATGTAATATATGGAAGGTCCTTAACGATTTTGTCTCCCCGACATGAGTAAGATTGTCATGGTAACCGAGCAATGATCTTTACCATTATAAGTACTCAGATCGCTCTTAAAGGGACCCAGGTCACCCTTAAAGGAACGCAAGTCGCTCTTAAAGGGACCCAAGTCTCTCTTAAAGGGACGGGAGCCATGTCGCTCTTAAAAGGACCCAAGTTGCTCTTAAAGGGACGGGAGCCATGTTGCTCTTAAAGGGACCCAAGTCGTTCTTAAAGGTACCCAAGTCGCTCTTAAAGTGGCGGGACCCAAGTCGCTCTTAAAGGGACGGGACCCAAGTCGCTCATAAAGGGTCCCATGTAGCTCTTACAGGAATCCAAGTCGCTCTTAAAGGGACGGGACCCAAGTTGCTCTTAAACGGACGGGACACTCCAAAAGGTATGGGACCCATGTCGCTCTTAAAGAGACCCATGTCGCTAGAGCGACCTGGGTCACTTTAAGAGCGGCCCGGGTCCCTTTTAAGAGCGACCTGGGTCCTTTTAAGAGCGAAATATGTCCCTTCAAGAGCGACCAAGGTCCCTTTAAGAGCGGCCCGGGTCCCTTTTAAGAGCGAAATATGTCCCTTCAAGAGCGACCAAGGTCCCTTTAAGAGTGAAATTGGTCCCTTTAAGAGCAACCTGGGTCCCTTCTAGAGCAAAATATGTCCCTTTAAGAGCGACCTGGGTCCCTTTAAGAGCAAAATATGTTCCTTTAAGAGCGACCTGGGTCCCTTTAAGAGCGAAATATGTCCCTTTAAGAGCGAAATATGACCCTTTAAGAGCGACCTGGGTCCCTTTAAGAGCGAAATATGTCGCTTTAAGAGCAAAATGGGTCCTTTTAAGAGCAACCTGGGTCCCTTTAAGAGTGAAATGGGTCCCTTTAAGAGCAAAATGGGTCCCTTTAAGAGCGATCTGGGTCCCTTTAAGAGCAAAATGGGTCCCTTTAAGAGCGAAATGGGTCCCTTTAAGAACGAAATGGGTCCCTTCAAGAGCGACCTGGGTCCCTTTAAGAGCAAAATATGTCCCTTTAAGAGCAAAATATGTCCCTTTAACCCTTTAAGGACATGGCCCATTTTCGTTTTTACGTTTTCGGTTTTTCCTCCTTGTGTTTAAAAGGTCATAGCACTTGCATTTTTCCACCTAGAAACCCACATGACCCCTTATTTTTTGCGTCACTAATTGTACTTTGCAATTACAGACTGAATTTTTGCATAAAGTACACTGCAAAACCAGAAAAAAATTCAAAGTGTGGTGAAATTGAAAAAAAAAACGCATTTCTTTTATTTGGGGGAAATGTGTTTTTACGCCATTCGCCCTGGGGTAAAACTGACTTGTTATGCATGTTCCTCAAGTCGTTACGATTAAAACGATATATAACATGTATAACTTATATTGTATCTGATGGCCTGTAAAAAATTCAAACCGTTGTTAACCAATATACGTTCCTTGAAATCGCTCCATTCCCAGGCTTATAGCGCTTTTATCCTTTGGTCTATGGGGCTGTGCGAGGTGTCATTTTTTGCGCCATGATTTGATCTTTCTATCGGTACCTTGATTGCGCATATACGACTTTTTGATCGCTTTATATTACATTTTTTCTGGATTTGATGCGACCAAAAATGCGCAATTTTGCACTTTGGGATTTTTTTGCGCTGACGCCGTTTACCGTGCGAGATCAGGAATGTGATTAATTAATAGTTCGGGCGATTACGCACTCGGCGATACCAAACATGTTTATTTATTTGTTTACTTTTATTTAAAACCTGGGAAAAGGGGGGTGATTCAGACTTTTAGTAGGGGAGGGGGCTTTTTACTATTAACAACACTTTTTTTTTTTTTTTACACATATACTAGAAGCCCCCCTGGGGGACTTCTAGTATATACACTTGGATCTCTCATTGAGATCTCTGCAGCATAGATATGCTGCAGAGATCCATGAGATCGACACTCGTTTGCTTTCGGCTGCTGCCGCCGAAAACGACCGAGTGCCGAGCCGAGGACGGCGCCATCTTGGACGCGTCCCCGGCCGGCATCAGTAACGGAGATCGCTCCTCCGGGACAAGGTCCCGGAGGAGCGATCTCCCCCACTAGACACCAGGGAAACGTTGCCTCCGGTAATCGGAGGCAGCTGTCAACTTTGACAGCTGCCTCCGATTAGCTAATTAGCGGGCACGGCGATCAGACCGTGCCCGCTAATAGCAGCGGTCCCGGGCTACTCGCGGCACCCGGGATCGCGGCACTTCAAAGCGGGGCCGCCGCGCGGCCCCGCTTTGAAGTGCAAGTGAGGACATATGACGTACGCATACGTCCTATGTCCTTAAGAGGTTAAGAGCAAAATATGTCCCTTTAAGAGCAAAATTGGTCCCTTTAAGAGCGACCTGGGTCCCTTTAAGAGCAAAATGGGTCCCTTTAAGAGCGACCTGGGTCCCTTTAAGAGCGACCTGGGTCCCTTTAAGAGCAAAATGGGTCCCTTTAAGAGCAATCTGGGTCCCTTTAAGAGCAAAATGGGTCCCTTTAAGAGCAAAATGGGTCCCTTTAAGAGCGACCTGGGTCCCTTTAAGAGCAAAATATGTCCCTTTAAGAGCGAAATATGTCCCTATAAGAGCAAAATATGTCCCTTTAAGAGTGAAATATGTCCCTTTAAGAGCAAAATGGGTCCTTTTAAGAGCGACCTGGGTCCCTTTAAGAGTGAAATGGGTCCCTTTAAGCGCAAAATGGGTCCCTTTAAGAGCGAAATGGGTCCCTTTAAGAGCAACCTGGGTCCCTTTAAGAGCAAAATATGTCCCTTTAAGAGCAAAATGGGTCCCTTTAAGAGCGACCTGGGTCCCTTTAAGAGCGAAATTGGTCCCTTTAAGCGTGAAATTGGTCCCTTTAAGCGTGAAATTGGTCCCTTTAAGAGTGAAATTGGTTCCTTTAAGAGCGACCTGGGTCCCTTTAAGAGCAAAATGGGTCCCTTTAAGAGCGACCTGGGTCCCTTTAAGAGCGACCTGGGTCCCTTTAAGGGCAATCTGGGTCCCTTTAAGAGCAAAATGGGTCCCTTTAAGAGCGACCTGGATGCCTGTAAGAGCGATCTGGGTCCCTTTAAGAGCGAAATGGGTCCCTTTAAGAGCAAAATGGGTCCCTTGAAGAGTGACCTGGGTCCCTTTAAGAGCAAAATATGTCCCTTTAAGAGCGAAATATGTCCCTTTAAGAGCAAAATATGTCCCTTTAAGAGCGAAATATGTCCCTTTAAGAGCAAAATGGGTCCTTTTAAGAGCGACCTGGGTCCCTTTAAGAGCGAAATTGGTCCCTTTAAGCGTGAAATTGGTCCCTTTAAGAGCAACCTGGGTCCCTTTAAGAGCGACCTGGGTCACTTTAAGAGCGAAATATGTCCCTTTAAGAGCAAAATGGGTCCTTTTAAGAGCGACCTGGGTGCCTTTAAGAGTGAAATTGGTCCCTTTAAGAGCGACCTGGGTCCCTTTAAGAGCGACCTGGGTGCCTTTAAGAGCAAAATGGGTCCCTTTAAGAGCGACCTGGGTCCCTTTAAGAGCGACCTGGGTCCCTTTAAGAGCAAAATGGGTCCCTTTAAGAGCGATCTGGGTCCCTTTAAGAGCGAAATGGGTCCCTTTAAGAGCAAAATGGGTCCCTTTAAGAGCGACTTGGGTCCCTTTAAGAGCAAAATATGTCCCTTTAAGAGCGAAATATGTCCCTATAAGAGCAAAATATGTCCCTTTAAGAGTGAAATATGTCCCTTTAAGAGCAAAATGGGTCCTTTTAAGAGCGAAATGGGTCCCTTTAAGGGCGACCTGGGTCCCTTTAAGAGCAAAATATGTCCCTTTAAGAGCAAAATATGTCCCTTTAAGAGCAAAATGGGTCCCTTTAAGAGCGACCTGGGTCCCTTTAAGAGAGAAATTGGTCCCTTTAAGCGTGAAATTGGTCCCTTTAAGAGTGAAATTGGTCACTTTAAGAGCGACCTGGGTCCCTTTAAGAGCAAAATGGGTCCCTTTAAGAGGGACCTGGGTCCCTTTAAGAGCAATCTGGGTCCCTTTAAGAGCAATCTGGGTCCCTTTAAGAGCGATCTGGGTCCCTTTAAGAGCAAAATGGGTCCCTTTAAGAGCAAAATATGTCCCTTTAAGAGCGAAATATGTCCCTTTAAGAGCAAAATATGTCCCTTTAAGAGCGAAATATGTCCCTTTAAGAGCAAAATGGGTCCCTTTAAGAGCAACCTGGGTCCCTTTAAGAGCGAAATTGGTCCCTTTAAGCGTGAAATTGGTCCCTTTAACCCCTTAGCGACCCATGACGTATCTGATACGTCATGGTGCCGCGGGGGGTGTTCAGAGCGGGGTCCCGCCGGGACCCCGCTCTGAACGGCGCTGATCCCGGCTGACACGTGCAGCCGGGCAGTGCCTCTATTAGCCGGCGCGGGTCCCGTTGCCGCGCCGGCTAATTAAGCCTGACAGCTGCACTTAGAGGCTTTGTACACACTATCCCTGGTGTCTAGTGGCTCGGATCTCCCCCCCTCGATGCGATCGTGGGGGGTAGATCCGTTCTTCTGCCCGTGCCAGGCCTCAGCGTCGGAATGACGCTGATCCCGGCTCGGCAATAGATTGCTATGGCCTGCAGCAGGCCATAGTAATCTATGACCGATCTAATCGATCTTTGCTGTGTATATACACAGCATTGATCTCTATGAGAGATCATTGCTGTGTATATACAAGCCCCCCAGGGGGGCTTCTAGTTACAGTAAAAAAAAAGTAAAAAAGTGTTTTTATTAATAAAAAATCCCCTCCCCTAATAAAAGTCCAAATCACCCCCCTTTTCCCATTTTATAAATATAAATTAATAAATAAATAAATAAATAAACATATTTAGTATCGCCGCACACGTAATCGCCCGAACTATTAATTAATCACATTCCTGATCTCGCACGGTAATTGGCGTCTGCGCAAAAAAATTCCAAAGTGCAAAATTGCGCATTTTTGGTCGCATCAAATCCAGAAAAAATGTAATAAAAAACGATCAAAAAGTCGTATATGCGCAATCAAGGTACCGATAGAAAGAACACATCATGGCGCAAAAACTGACACCTCACACAGCCCCATAGACCAAAGGATAAAAGCGCTATAAGCCTGGGAATGGAGCGATTTTAAGGAACGTATATTTGTTAACAATGGTTTGAATTTTTTAAAAGCCATCAGATACAATATAAGTTATACATGTTGTATATCATAGTAATCGTAACGACTTGAGGAACATGCATAACAAGTCAGTTTTACCATAGGACGAACGGCGTAAATGCAAAACTCCCCGAAATCAAAACAAATTCGTTTTTTTTTTCAATTTGACAGCGCAAATTATTTTTTTCCGGTTTCGCAGCATAGGTTATGGAAAAACAATGCCTGTCATTGCAAAGTACAATTGGTTTCGCAAAAAATTAGCGCTCATATACGTCTCTAGGTGAAAAAATGCAAGCGCTATGGACTTTTAGGTTACAAACCCACTTGGCGGGTCTGCAGCGAGTCTCCATGCTGTGTTTTTGCAGCGAGACTCGCTGCAGTTCCCGACCCTATGCTTTTAATGGCAGACAAACACGCAGCAGGGATGTACATCCCTGCTGCGAGTTTGTCTGCAGCCCACCCCATTAACCCCCCGGCCGCCGGAGCTGATACTTCACCTGATCCCGGCTCCGATGTCTTCAGCAAGCCGGAGCGGGGACCAGGTGAAGTATATGCTCCAGCCAGCCACCCGCAGCCCCGGCCGCCCGATGGCCCCCCCGCAGCCCCGGCCGCTCGATCGCCCCCCCCCCCCCCGCAGCCCCGGCCGCCCCCCACAGCCCCGGCCGCCCCATCGCCCCCCCGCAGCCCCGGCCGCCCGATCGCCCCCCCGCAGCTCCGGCCGCCCGATCGCCCCCCCCCGCAGTACCGATCGCACGCCCCCCCGCAGCACCGATCGCTTACACGCCCCCCCCGATCGAGCGGCCGGGGCTGCAGGGGGGCGTGTAAGCGATCGGTGCTGCGGGGGGGCGATCGGGCGGCCGGGGCTGCGGGGGGGCGATCGGGCGGCCGGGGCTGTGATGTTTTTTCTTTTTCGGACCATTCTCTGTAAACCCTAGAGATGGTTGTGCGTGAAAATCCCAGTAGATCAGCAGTTTTTGAAATACTCAGACCAGCCCTTCTGGCACCAACAACCATGCCACGTTCAAAGGCCCTCAAATCACCTTTCTTCCCCATACTGATGCTCGGTTTGAACTGCAGGAGATTGTCTTGACCATGTCTACATGCCTAAATGCATTGAGTTGCCGCCATGTGATTGGCTGATTAGAAATTAAGTGGTAACGTGCAGTTGGACAGGTGTACCTAATAAAGTGGCCGGTGAGTGTATATATATATATATATATATATATATATATACCCCTTGGTACCAATTGAGCATCGTTGCAAACACCACAGCCTACCTGAGTATTGTTGCTGACCATGTCCATCCCTTTATGACCACAATGTACCCAACATCTGATGGCTACTTTGAGCAGGATAATGCGCCATATCATAAAGCTAGAATCATCTCAGACTGGTTTCTTGAACATGACAATGAGTTCACTGTACTCAAATGGCCTCCACAGTCACCAGATCTCAATCCAATAGAGCATCTTTGGGATGTGGTGGAACGGGAGATTCGCATCATGGATGTGCAGCTGTCAAATCTGCGGCAACTGTGTGATGCCATCATGTCAATATGGGCCAAAATCTCTAAGGAATGCTTCCAGCACCTTGTTGTATCTATGCCACAAAGAATTGAGGCAGTTCTGAAGGCAAAAGGGCATCAAACCCGTTACTAGCATGGTGTACCTAATAAAGTGGCCGGTGAGTGTATATATATATATATATATATATATATATATATATATACACACATACATACACACAGTGGTTTGCAATAAATTAGAATATCAAAAAAGTTTTTTTTTTTCAGTAATTCAATTCGAAAAGTGACCTCATATATTCTATAGAGGCATTACATACAGAGTGAATTTTTTTCAAGCGTTTATTTCTGTTAAAGTTAATAATTATGGATTACAGCCAAAAAAAAAACAAAAGTCAGTATTTCAGAATATTATATAAAACCAAGTGAAAATAAATGTTTCTAACACAGAAATGTCAACCAAATGAAAATTCTGTACAGTAAATGCCCTCAATACGTTTGCATGAATGACGCCATCAATGCGGCAATGTGGCATGGAGGCTGATGGTACTGCAGAGGTGTTATTGAAGCCCAGGTTGCTTTGATAGTGGCCTTCAGCTCGCCTGCATTGTTGGGTCTGGTGTCTTTCATCTTCCTCTTGACAATACCCCATAAATTCTCTATGGGGTTAAGGTCTGGCGAGTTTACTGGCCAATCAAGCACAGTGATGCTGTGGTTATTAAACCAAGTATTGGTACTTTTGGCAGTAAGGACAGGTGCCAAATCCTGCTGGAAGATGAAAATTCCATCTCCAAAAATATTTTCCGCACAGGGAAGCATGAAGTGCTCTGAAATTTCTTGGTAGACGGCAACGTTGACTTTGGTGTTGATGATACACAGTGAACCTACACCAGCAGAATACATGGCTCCCCAAACCATCACTGATTGTGGAAACTTCACACTAGACCTCAAGCAGCTTGGATTGTGCCTCTTCACTCTTCTTCCAGACTCTGGGACCTTGATTTCCAAATGAAATGCAAAATTTACTTTCATCTGAAATCAGCACCTTGGACCACTGATCAACAGTCCACTTCTTCTTTTCCTTGGCCCAGATAAGACGCTTCTGGTGTTGTTTCTTGGTCAGTGGTGGCGTGACACATGGAAAGCAACACTTGTAGCCCATGTCCTGCAGATGTTTGTATGTGGTGGCTTTTGAGGCACTCACTCCAGCAGCAGTCCACTCTTCGTGAATCTCTCCCAAATTCCCAGAGGAACCTCTTCGCTCTAACAACAATGGGAATGAGTTGATCACCAAGGAGAATGCAAGTGGACTAGAAGCTGAATGAAGAGAATGAGAGGTTTCCAAGGTAAATAACATATTAGAAAAATCATCCAGCTGTAATATAGAAGCCAAGACTAATCTCCCCATATAGCTGTTTCTAATGTATCAGCTTCTCGTGCATTGGTACAGCAATTTTCTTCTGAACTTGATATTTACTTGATAACTTAGATTAGTGCTGATAAGCAGTGGAGTTGAAACATTGACTGGGGTAAGCATAGTGCGAGCGTTTTGGCTTCTAAATAAGGGTATAATGATGTACCTGTACGCACACTGACTAGCACATGCTTAGGGTTACACAATGAGATGATAATGTACATGCATAGGCAAACTGTGTGTAAGGGCCCAGGGGGACAAAGACACAGGAAAAGTGGCTGGTAAAGTGGCCACTAAAGCTAGTATCCCCCATCCCCCAACAAGAAAATAATACACTAAATGCAGGACTAAACGCTGGCTCAAGCTGAACAGAGCTATGCTGGGCAAAGCTATCAAGAGCACAGACCAAAGGAAGAGAGATACTTATGCAACCGAAGCAAAGGCAAATGCAAGGAACACTGAAAACCTTTAGCAGAATATTAAGGCCAAAAGCGTAATCTCCGCTGCAGAGGTCATAACTTCACCATAGAAGAGGGCAATGATGTTTTATTAGGCATGGACATGACAGTACCCCCTTCCCTTTTATTAGGGGTCCCTGGACACTCATCAGACAAACCAGGTCCAGAAAGAAAATGACCTTTTTAAAAGAAAAAAAAAAGGAAATGTGAAGGCTTTCAAGTTTTACTTTATTTACTTTTACAACAGTATGTACTGTACTGTATCTCTCTTGAAAGTATTTCAATAAAATATGTTTTAAAAAAAATAGAAAAAGAAAATTACCTTTTATAATGCAAGTTGCGGTGTCACTAGGAATGCCATTGTCCTTCTCCCACACATAACAGAGGCATCCAGGTAATGGACAGATGGTTTTCTGACAGACTTTTCATCACCCTTCAAATGAGCATCAGGCACTGAGACGACTCCCACACTGCATGAACTCCAGACCATAGAATCATTTTTGCATTAACACATATATACAGGTCCCTTTGCACCTGAGTAACTGACTGCCTCAGGTTCACACAAGTGAGAGATGGTGTACTATTGTGTTTTTCCCACTAGGAGTCACTGCTTGTGTTCTTGTTTTCGTCTTGTAAGTAAAGAGCCAGCTGAAGGAACAGAAGGATTAACAATGTTAGGTGTCCCATGTTGTCCAATCACAGGTCCAGGTGCTTTTCCCTCCTCATTATCCACTCACACACAGCTCCCACCACTCACAGGGTTAATTTATTTCCTGGTGGGAGGAAGTGTTAAGTCTCCAGATAGTTCTCGGTGTGAGACGAAGGTAGCAGAGAAGTCTCTACTGGAGTTAAGCTAGGGCCTGGCTTTGGCCAGGTCCCCTGTCAGGGATACAGGATAGCAACTAAGGACTTTCTTCTTTATGCAAGTAACTAAGTTAGCTATGCAGTGCTAAGCGCTACAAAGGGGAGAAACAGGAAACAGAACACCTTGCCCATACCAGAAACCTCTATAAACCATGCAGGGCAGTTACCTAAAAGCTTCTGGAACTGACCCCAGTGGGACAAAGCTATGGAATGTCTACGTATCCCACTGCGCAGTGCAGGACAAATGGGAAGGCCCGGGAGTCTGCTTTGCCCAGATAATCAAGGACTGGGGTTCGTACAAACCACCTAGGAGGATAGCCCGCAACTAGGGGCATAAGGCGGTCAGGGACTAACAAGTCATCCGTGAGTTAGAGTAGTCTCTTCTACTTCTGTCACTCAAACTGTTCCGACACAGCACATTACTACATTGGGCAGGGCCCCTTTGGCAACTCGTCTCCTCTCTCTACTGCAAAGCACCCCTTTACCTACCAAAGCACCACTAATCCTACTCAAACTTCCAGCACCTACGTTTTCTGCAAAATTGGTATTGATCCACTGTACTGTTATCATGTGTACTGTTTGCACTACGTTGATCCAAATGAAAGTAACTTATATTTTTTGGCTTACCCACTGGACTTTAGAATCTGTTTCGCACCAGCACCTATACACACCTGTACACTTAAGTTCTCTTTCTGTGTCTGCTGGTGAGGCACAAATTGTCCGGGGTGGGTCCAACACCACTACAGGCTACTGTGACAAGTGCCCAAGTGACCCTACACCCACACAACTACCACACCACCACAGCAGCTGACCCGACAGGGAAAAACCACCACCAATATTCCTCCACGCCTCACCGCCATTGCACCTGTGCACCCAGACAACTCTCCTGGTTGTCATCTGGACGCTGATAAGCTGGCTGGGGGGAATGTTTGGGACAGTAGCTGATGAAATGTCCACTATCACCGCAATAGAAGCGAAGTCCATTTCATCTTTGGTGTTCTTTACATGCCAGGGAGTTTTTTTTGCTTGGCCCAGTTCTGAGGGTTCCTCCGTGGTGACCAGAGGATGAGGAAAAATAGGCGGAGGCTAAGAGGAGATATAGGAAGAAAAATAAATGACAAGGGAGTGGTCTTGATATAATCTAGAGGACAGCAATTACTTATAATTGCTTGTATTAGCGCTTTATGCAAGGTTTCTTGAAACAATGATAATTATTTAAACAGGTTGTCTGGGATAAATTCATAAAGTGCGATGCCGCTGGGGCTACGGTGGACCTGATAGCGATCTATACTTACCTGGCCAGCTCTGCTGCAGCTGCCGACTCCTGGGCCGCCCATTCTTTACTGCTGGCAGTGGTAGGATATAGTTCTGAACTATATCCTATATCCCTTTAAGTGAGGTCAGGTTAAAATAGTCCTTACACAGTGACAGTGAAATGTTCTGTTAAACTATTATCCAGTTAGCATTTTTACTTTGCTATACTCTTTATCTTTTGTGACAGAAGCAGGACTCGACTCCAGCACAGACTATAAAATATTTACTGGAATCAGTGGCATGGTGATAGGGGTCACCATTGCGACTAAGCCTTGAAGGAACACCCCCTCTCTCCACATGCTGTCATTCTGCAGTTCTCCTGAACTGTGAAAATGACAGCCGATAAGGGAGAACTGCAGTGCGTAGCTCTTGCCTTCTACCTAATTGTATTAATGTTTACACAACTGAATAGTCAATTGCTGGCAAGAGCAAGGGAGCCCTGTGCTCCCTGTCCTGCCACTGAACACTTTACACTGTGTAATGCTGGCAGGGTGATTAGCTTCTCCTACATTACACATCATCCAAACCTGACCAGAAGAGGTCAGAGCACCAAAGCACAGCAGAAGCCTGGAGAGGTGAGCATTACCAGTGGGGACAGACTAATATGGGCTTTTTTTCATTAACCTGTGGCTCTCCAAGTTGCAGAACTATAACCACCATCACATCCCCATGATGATAGTTGTAATTTTGCAACCTGTGAGAAAAGGCCTAAGCTGAGAATTTGCACCAGGGCCCACAAGACTTTAGCTAGGTCTCTGACTGGAATCCAGCACAGACTAAAAAATATCCACCATTATCTATTCTTCTTTGTGAAAATTTTTTTTTATTTAGCACCATGTGTTGCATATAAATAAAGCTAAAAGTGCTCATAGGCTGCTAGTGCAGGGTGTATGCAAATGTATCTCATTAATTTCCTGTATAAATTGAGAAGCAAAAGTGTCTACAGATCAGGAGTTATACACCCCGAACTGGAACTGATCTGTTCTATCCTCTGAGCCCAGACATGAAGAGTCTCCTTTGGTTATTCTGTGTAATAGCAGCTCTGCAATGTGAGTTTCATCTCATGACAAAACCAACAACTGCTATTCATAATTGTATTCTGACATCTATTACAGCTATCACTACTCACATATTATTAGTGTGGCCTTATAGGACAGAATATGTGTTTTATATATTGTTCTGTATTTGTGTACAGGTGTCCGAGCACAAATCTCCATGGTGGAGTCCGGTCCTGGGATTGTGAAACCAACAGAGACTCTGGACCTGACCTGTAAAGTGACCGGAGCCTCCCTGACTGACAGCACTAACATGTATAGTGTAGTCTGGATCAGACAACCTGGAGGGAAAGGCCTGGAGTGGCTGGGTCGTATGGATTATGATAATGACATTTATTATGCCGATTCTCTTCAAAAGAGACTGACTCTTTCAAGAAACACAAATAAAGGAGAAGTTTATTTCAAACTTACTGGAGTGAAGCCTGAAGAATCTGGGAAATATTATTGTGCTAGAGTGAGCACAGTGTAACAGATGGACTGAGGACATGTACATAAACTGATTTATAGAAAATATAAAACAGAGAAATGCATTGGAAAAATCTGGGTATTGAGTACTTAAAGGGAATGCATTGTACATCAATAGACTGGTGCTAGCACGGTTCCCATGCAAGGTGCTGGTCTATTACCGGGCACCGGCTGAGGCTGAAGCACTGGAGGCGGGCCAGCCCCTCTGTGACGCGACTCCATTGATTCTAACCGCGGCCTGGTTCCTGCGCATAATGCCGGTCTATTACCAGGCACCGTGTGGGGCCAAAGCACTGGAGACGAGTCAGCCTACCCCAGTGGGAGGAAACCCCGCCTCCTGTGCTTCAGCCCTGGCCTATGTCCTGTAATGGACCGATGCCGTGCATGGAAACCGGGCCATGGTTGAACTTTTTGTCCTAGCTTGACCTTTTTGTCCTAGCTAGTTTGTCCTTTTGGTCCTTTTTGACCACACCACTGGCTTCCCCGTGCTGGCGCCGTTCTATTGATATGCAACACTTAAAGCGAATGTACCTGAAGGTACATTCACTTTAGCACTTACTACATCACCTGCACCAACTTAAAAAAAAGGTAAGCTGGGCTTGGCAAAGGGAATGTAGCCTCACACATCTGTCAGGTTTACAAAAACGTATGCCTGCACAAAGGCCATAAGTTTAAGCTAGAATCTATGCCAGCTCAGATTTGGTGTAGATTCAAGGCGCACAGGGCAAGATAAGATTAGTGATGAGTGAACCTGCCAAGGTTCGGGTTCGTATGAACCTGAACTCTCGGCGTCTGATTCCCTCTGTCTGCAGCCTCCGTGAGGGTGGATACAGCCGGAGGACAGCCTGGAAAACTGGGATACAGCCATAGCCATAGGTTGTATCCCAGTTTTCCAGGCGGTTCTCAGAATGTATCCACCCTCTCCACGGAGCCTGCAGACAGCGGGAATCAGACGCCGAGAGTTTAGCTTCAACAAACCCGAACCTCGGCAGGTTGTTCATCTCTAGATAAGATGCACCCAGATTTATTGAGAGGTTTGTGTTGTAGCTTCACTTAATAGGAGCCTTTGAAATGGCGGTCTTAGTAAATCCCTCACTGTACTTTTGTTCAAACTCTGCATGTAATAAACTAAACAAAACCCCATGTAATTCTATCTGCAACATTTACTCTAATAGGGTGGGTTCAGACTAAGGAATTCTCGCAGATAATATCCGCGGAATTCCGTCGGCTGTCCGTGCGCACGGCCACGCGCATTTCCGCCGGCTCCATAGACACCATTTTATGGGCCGGCGTATTCCGCTATGCGCCGGCCCATAGAATGGTTTCTATGGAGCCGGCGGAAAGGCGCGCTGCCGTGCACGGACATACTGCGGAATTCTGCGAAGTTTATCCGCAAGAATTCCATAGTGTGAACCCACCCATACTTAGTACAGTTTTCTATTGTTCTAAATTTGCCATGATTTCACTACACAGCGTTTGTTTGTTGTGTGTAGCCATGGAGGCCCATTAAAGTGTATTGAGGCTATTGGTACAAAATATGCCACAGTGTTGGTAGGGGAAGGCAAAAGGAATTGTTGGGCATTGTTTGATACTAAATGCAAGATGTGTGATAAGGGCTCATGAGGTTGCTAAAGGAACCATGAGATAGTTTTTTCGTAACATATGTTACTTTATGTTAGTGGCAAAATTTGGTCACTGTCTTGTGTGTTTTTTGGGAAAAACATCAAAATATCATGAAAATTTTGAAAAATTTCCACTTTAAGAACTTTGAAATTCTTTGCTTTTAAAAAAAGAAAGTCACATGACAAAAATTTGTTGGTAAGTCACATTATCAATATGTCCTCTTTATTCTGGCTTCATTTCGTAAACATATGTCACTTTTTTAGGGTGTTACGGGGCTTAGAAATGTATCAGCAAATTATCAAATTTTCATGAAATTTCCAAAACTGATTTTTTTTAGGGACCAGTTCTTTTTTTAAGTTGATTTAGGAGGCTTGTATACTGGAAACCCCCATAAGTGACCCCATTTCTAAAACTAGACACCTTAAAGAATTAATCTAGTTTATACTCCTAGATTAATTCTTTAAGGTGTCTAGTTTTAGAAATGGGGTCGCTTATGGGGGTTTCCAGTATACAAGCCTCCTAAATCAACTTAAAAAAAGAACTGAGCATTTTAACCCTACAGGGGCTGGAGGAAAGTATTCACAATTAGGCCGGAAAAATATATAATAATATATAACAAATATAATAATATATTTGTTAAGATTAAAGTATCTCATTTTCATAATAAACATGAGAGAAAATGCACCCCAAATTTTGTAACGCAGGTTCTCCTGACTACAACGGTACCCCATATGTGGGCATAAACCACTGCATGGGCACACAGCGGGGCTCAGAAAGGAAGGAGCGCCTATTAGCATTTCCAGTTCAGATTTTGCTGAAGAAGTTTCTGAGCGCCAGGTGCGTTTGCAGAGCCCCTGTAGTGTCAGCAGAATAGAACCCCTCCAAAAGTCACCCCATTTTGGAAATTACACTCAAAGAATACATCTTGGAGTGTGGTGACCATTTTGACCCCACAGGTATTAGAGGAAAGTATTCAAAAGATTACAGTAAAAATGAAAAAATAGAATTTTTCCAATAATATGTTTGTTTAGTTTGAAATTTCTCGATTTCTCGAGGAACAGGGGAGAAAAATCACCCCAGTATATGTAACGCAGGTTCTCCTGAGTAGAACGGTACCCCATACGTGGGCATAAGCCACTGTGTGGGCACACAGCGGGGCTCAGAAGGGAAGAAGCACCAATTAGCATTTTCAGTGCAGATTTTTCTGAAGAAGTTTCTGAGCGCCAGGTGCGTTTGCAGTGCCCATGTAGTGTCAGCAGAATAAAAAAAAAAAAAAAAGTCACCCCATTTAGGAAAGTACACCCCTCAAAGAATTCATCTTGGGGTGTGGTGACTATTTTGACCTCACAGGTATTGGAGGAAAGTATTCAAAAGAAGACAGTAAAAATGAAAAAAATAGAATTTTTCCAATAATATGTTTGTTTAGTTTGAAATTTCTCAATTTCACAAGGAACAGGGGAGAAAACTCACCCCGATATATGTAACACAGGTTCTCCTGAGTAGAATGGTACCCCATACGTGGGCATAAACCACTGTATGGGCACACAGCAGGCCTCAGAAGGAAGGGAGCGCCAATTAGCATTTCCAGTGCATGATTTTGCTGAAGAAGTTTCTGAGCGCCAGGTGTGTTTGCAGTGCCCCTGTAATGTCTGCAGAATAGAACCCCCCCAAAAGTCATCCCATTTAGGAAAGTGCACCCCTCAAAGAATTCATCTTGGGGTGTGGTGACCATTTTGACCCCACAGGTATTAGAGGAAAGTATTCAAAACTAGACCGTAAAAAATGAAAAAAATTGAATTTTTCCAATGACATGTTTGTTTAGTTAGAAATTTCTCAATTTCACTAGGAACAGGGGGGGAAAAGCACCCCAACATTTGTAACAGAGACTCTCCTGAGTACAATGGTACCCCATATGTGGGCATAAACCACTGTATGGGCACACAGCAGGGCTCAAAAGGGAAGGAGTGTAATTTTAGTTACAGGCAATATGTGGGTGTTTACTGGCTATCTGGGGTGGTAATGGACAATCTCGGGGTGTTTACTGGCTATCTGAGGTTGCGACAGGCAATCTGGTGTGGTTATGGGCAATCTGGGGTAGTTACGAGCAGTCTGTGCCAATCTGGGTTGGTTAAGGGCAATCTGGGGTGGTTACGGGCAATCTGGGGGTGTTTACTGGCTATATGGGGTGGTTACGGGCAATCTGGGGGTGTTTACTGGCTAAATGGGGTGGTTACGGGCAATCTGGGCGTGTTTACTGGCTATCTGGGGGTGTTCACTGGCTATCTGGGGTGGTGACAGGCAATCTGGTGGTGTTCACTGGCTATCTGGGGTGGCGACAGGCAATCTGGAGTGGCGACGGGCAATCTGGGGTGGCAAAGGGCAATCTGGAGAGGTGACGGGCAATCTGGAGAGGTGACGGGCAATCTGGGGTGATTGCGAGCAATCTGAGGTGATTGCGAGCAATCTGGGGTGGTTACAGGCAATTTGGGGTAGTTACGGGCAGTCTGTGGCAATCTGTGGTGGTTACGGGCTGTCTGGGATGGTTACGGGCTGTCTGGGATGGTTACGGGCTGTCTGGGGAGGTGACAGGCAATCTGGGATGGTTACGGGCTGTCTGGGATGGTTACGGGCTGTCTGGGGAGGTTACGGACTGTCTTGGTGGTTACAGGCAATCTGGGGAGGTGACAGGCAATCTGGGGTGGTTACGGGCAATCTGGGGTGGTAATAGGCAATCTGGGGTGGTTACAGGCAATCTGGGGTGGTTACAGGTAATCTGGGTTGGTTACGGGTAGTCCGGGGCACTTGACTTTGGTGACAGGGGTAAAAAAGTGGAACAAGCGATCAGCAATATATAGTATATACCGCTGATCGCTTGTTCTGGGACCACACTGGGCGGTCCCCGATCATTGCCCCATGCTCTCCGCCACCTCCGGTGGTGGAGAGAATGGAGCTTTGATCATTTTTAGGAATCCATCACTGTGAACAGAGTTTGTTCACAGTGATGGCGGCGGCCATCTTGGGGGGGGGGATGTTTTCATCTCCTCTCACCGTGGATTCACGGTGAGAAGAGATGAAAGCGTTCAGCTGCGTTTGCAATGCCCGTTACCGATGGCCGCCGTTATACTGTTAATAACGGCGATTCCCAGTGAGGGGACAGCCCGGGACTGAGCCCACACTCTGCCCCAACCGCTCAGCTACCTCCGATAGCGGAGAGGAGGGGGCTGCGGGCATTGCCGGCGCCGCTGCACTATTATATCGCCATAAAGAGCTGATGGCAGCAGTATAGAGCCCATTAGTGATCGCCATAAAAATCCGTATTGGCGGTCACTAATAACATAATACATGTATTCTCTGGGTTGCTACGGTTATGGCGATATCACATTTGTGTAGGTTTTTTTTAACTATTACCACTTTGCCGCAATAGAAACTATCTTCCTAGCAAAAACCCACAAAAACTGTCGCCACATTGCAAGATCCATAGCGTTCTTATATTTTGTGCGACAGAGCTGGTTTTGGGCTTATTTTTTGCGGGAAGATCTGTAGTTTCTATTGATACCAAGTTTTATAGGTATATGACTTTTCGATCTCTTTTATATAGTATTTTCTAAAGTGGATTGATAAAATACAGCTATTCTGGTACTGTTTTTTTATGTTTTTTTACAGCGTATGTCGTGCAGTATAATTATTGATATAGTTTTATAGATTGGGTCGTTACGGACGTAACAATACCAAATATGTATAGGATTTGTGTTTTTGATCACTTTTGTGTAATGTTTTATAGTGCATGGGGAATGTAATGCATTTTTATTATTGGGGGGGCCGTGTTGTGTTTGGTGCACATTTTTTTCCCTTTTTTTTTACTTTTACACTAGTGTACATTACTGTACACTAGTGTAAAATACTTTGATCACTGATACAATACACTGCAGTACCTAATATACTGCAGTGTATTGTATCATGCCTCATGCTGACAGGCAATAGCCACGACCACCGTCAGCATGAGCCATCTCCAAAACTTGTCTTCTGTTAAAAGTACATTAAAAGTTATACAGATGTGTCTATATAATGTATTACCATATCTGTACGGTTCTGCCACACTGGTAGCTGTTTTAAATCCAGGAAGTGAAGCAAAATGGCCTCTGTGCCAATCCACATTGTCTCCTGGATCAGAGCCTTATTGTGGGGCTCAACTTCAAAGATAACAGATGCTTTATCATAATATGTGCGTGGAAATGAAAAGAAAAAGAAAATTCAAAAAGTTATTTTCTTTATTCTAATATCAGCGTTACAGGCAGAGAATTCAGCGTGCTGTGTGGTGTTACAGGTAGAGAATCCAGCGTGCTGTGTGTGGTGTTACAGGCAGAGAATTCAGCGTGCTGTGTGGTGTTACAGGTAGAGAATACAGTGCTGTGTGGTGTTACAGGTAGAGAATCCAGCGTGCTGTGTGTGGTGTTACAGGCAGAGAATTCAGCGTGCTGTGTGGTGTTACAGGTAGTGAATACAGTGTGATGTGTGGTGTTACAGGTAGAGAATACAGTGTGCTGTGTGATGTTACAGGTAGAGAATACAGTGGGCTGTGTGGTGTTACAGGTAGAGAATACAGCGTGCTGTGTGGTGTTACAGGTAGAGAATACAGTGTGCTGTGTGGTGTTACAGGTAGAGAATACAGCGTGCTGTGTGGTGTTACAGGTAGAGAATACAGCGCTGTGTGGTGTTACAGGTAGAGAATACAGTGTGCTGTGTGGTGTTACAGGTAGAGAATACAGCGTGCTGTGTGGTGTTACAGGTGGAGAATACAGCGTGCTGTGTGGTGTTACAGGTAGAGAAAACAGCGTGATGTGTGGTGTTACAGGTAGAGAATACAGCGCTGTGTGGTGTTACAGGTAGAGAATACAGCGTGCTGTGTGGTGTTACAGGTAGAGAATACAGTGTGCTGTGTGGTGTTACAGGTAGAGAATACAGCGTGCTGTGTGGTGTTACAGGTAGAGAATACAGCGTACTGTGTGGTGTTACAGGTAGAGAATACAGTGTGCTGTGTGGTGTTACAGGTAGAGAATACAGCGTGCTGTGTGGTGTTACAGGTAGAGAATACAGCGTGCTGTGTGGTGTCACAGGTAGAGAATACAGTGTGCTGTGTGGTGTTACAGGCAGAGAATACAGCGTGCTGTGTGGTGTTAAAGGTAGAGAATACAGTGTGCTGTGTGGTGTTACAGGTAGAGGTAGAGAATACAGTGTGCTGTGTGGTGTTACAGGTAGAGAATACAGTGTGCTGTGTGGTGTTACAGGTAGAGAATACAGTGCTGTGTGGTATTACAGGTAGAGAATACAGCGTGCTGTGTGGTGTTACAGGTAGAGAATACAGCGTGCTGTGTGGTGTTACAGGTAGAGAATACAGCGTGCTGTGTGGTGTTACAGGTAGAGAATACAGCGTACTGTGTGGTGTTACAGGTAGAGAATACAGCGTGCTGTGTGGAGTTACAGGTAGAGAATACAGCGTGCTGTGTGGTGTTACAGGTAGAGAATACAGCGTGCTGTGTGGTGTCACAGGTAGAGAATACAGTGTGCTGTGTGGTGTTACAGGCAGAGAATACAGCGTGCTGTGTGGTGTTACAGGTAGAGAATACAGTGTGCTGTGTGGTGTTACAGGTAGAGAATACAGTGCTGTGTGGTATTACAGGTAGAGAATACAGCGTGCTGTGTGGTGTTACAGGTAGAGAATACAGTGCTGTGTGGTGTTACAGGTAGAGAATACAGCGTGCTGTGTGGTGTTACAGGTAGAGAATACAGCGTGCTGTGTGGTGTTACAGGTAGAGAATACAGCGTGCTGTGTGGTGTTACAGGTAGAGAATACAGTGCTGTGTGGTGTTACAGGTAGAGAATACAGTGCTGTGTGGTGTTACAGGTAGAGAATACAGTGTGCTGTGTGGGTGGGTGGGACAACAATGAAATGATAAAGTACTACAAATAATTCAGTAAAACAATGAAACTGCAATGTGTGAACACAGCCTAAATGTTCTGCAATAGATTTGGGCGGGGAATGTGCAGGGTGGGGGACTCTGATGAACAGCTGAGGGAAAGCATTGCATTCTGGAACCAGTACTGCATTCTGGGAACTGATCAACCAGGAAGTACAGAAACACAAAACAGAACAAACCCCCCAAAACAAATGGATTTTTGGTAGTTTCAAAACTGGAATAGATACTTTATGCTTCTGCAGAAGTTTAATTTTTTTTTAACCTCTACCTGGAGTTCCCCTTTAACCCCCTAACGACCGTGGGCGTACATTTACGCCCCGCAGGCTGTGCCTTAGTGCAGGAGGGCGTAAATGCTCGCTTCATAGCGTGTGAGAACCGGCTGCTATCAACAGCCAGGCCCTCACTCTCAATGGCGGGCCACAGCAATCACATGGCCACCTGCCATAAACCCCTTAAAAACCGCATAGTTTAAGTGTAAGTGACAGGAGAAGCTCCTGTCACTTACCGATCGGGACAGCCGCATCCTGTCTGCGGGGGTCCCAATTGTATGGCCTGACTGCCGGAGATCTCTTACCTTCCTCCTTGCAGTCAGGTCTTTAGCCTTCTGATCTATGAGAAGATCGTAGATAACACTAATCCCTGCTATGCTGTGGCATAACAGTAATCAGTGTATGGAATCCAATGTACATATGTAAAAGTCCCCTAGGGGGACTTAAAAGTGTAATAAAATAAATAAATAAATGTTTTTAAAAATGCCACAAAGCCCCTCCCCCAATAAAAGTATAAACCACCCTTCTTTCTTTTCTTCCCTTATTTTATAAAAAAAACATATAAAAGTAATAAAATTATTAACATATTATACATTGTAACGTGCGTAAATATCCGATCTATTAAAATAAAACAATATTATTACCACACAGTGAACGGCGTGAACAAAAAGCGGTAAAAAAATGCCAGAATCGCTAATTTTTTATTACATTTCATATATATAGAAACAAATTTATAAAAAGTGATCAATACATCCGATCTAAACAAATAAAAAATGACGCACCCATACAGCCCCGTAGGTGAAAAAATAAAAGCGCTATAGAAGTTACAATAAGGCCAATTTAAATATACCTATATGCAAAAAAAGGTTTTACTGTTAATAACATGGTAAAACATTAGAAAAGCTATGTAAACTGCATATCGCTGTATTCAGACCAACCTAAAGAATAAAGATAAAATGTCAGTTTTACTGTAAAGTGCATTACATAAACACAGAACCCCCCCCCAAACTTTGTGTAATTGCATTATTTGTCCCAAATTCACCCCATAAATGATATTTGGGGGGAGTTAAAGGCTGCATTACAAAGTACACCTGTTCCTGAAAAAAACAAGACCTTCCATGGCCCTGTAGGTGGAAAAATAAACGAAAATACAAAAATGTAAATTGTCGCGGTCCTCAAGGCCATTAAAGGGGTTGGTCACTTAATAGTAAAACAGTTCAGTGTACAGCTTTAGTAATTGTACTCATTGTATATACTGACACCAGCTCCCTGTGTGCCTCATAGAGCTAAAATCAGACTCCCCTCCTCCAGGCTGTGCTTCCCTGCTCTGTTTTGTTTCTGTCCATAAAATGGCCGACATGGAGGAGCATGTGACCATGCCCCGTCCACCATTGAGCCTGTATATGTCTATGGAGGACACAGGAGCGGGGCCTGGTCACATTTTGGCCTGGTAGACACAGTTAAAGGGAACCTGTCAACCCCCATGCCGGGGTGACAGGCTCCCGACCCCCCGCTACAGCCCCCTATACTCACCTGATCCTGCTTTTGGATCCGGTCGGGTCACGGAGACATCAGCCGCTGCAGCCCGGCGCGCGTGTTGAGAGATGAGTCCGACGCTCATAGAGAATGACAGAAGAGTCCAGCTATTATTTGATGGCCCGGGTGCTGTATGTGGATGTTGTGAATGCTGGTGGGCTCTTTACACCACAACTGTGTAGAGGGAAGAGTGAGACACCTAGTGGCTGGAGCAGAAAATCTTGGTGTGGCACCTGACAGTGTTACTTTCTTTGGGGGCGGTAAAAGCTTAGTAACCCCTGTACTGGGACCACGGCCGTATTAACAGCTGTTGCTGCCCTAGGCACTAAAAGACGCCCCATCTTGGGAAGTGTGGGGAACAGTGGTTTCGCCTACATGCATTTCTCTACATGTACAAACATTGTCTGAACTGCGCTTTTCATGGTTTTTAACTGCCTAAAACATAAACAAATTTCCACACTGATTTAATGATAAGAGCCGTCTGCACATTGTGTGAAGGAATTCTCACCACTAGATTGGTAGGTAATAGCTTCAGATCCGAAAAATTTCACCATACAACCCCCCCCTCCCCCACAGGGCAGGGCGCTGCCCTAGGCAACGGACCACCAGTGCCTAGTGGTGAATACGGCCCTGGCTGGGACACTACACATACTATTGATCAGTCAAGTAAGCGCTCTTCAAGTAGGGCCTGTCTGAGGCTGTCTCTATTAACAGATCACCAAACAGGCAGCACAGAGGTATAGTGAAAGCCTTTAGCTGCCAATCAGCAACCCACATTCATACTGAAGGGGTGCTGATAGGTGCATTAACAGGCATGGCACCGCTATTAAAGGGAAACATCGAACCTGCTAATATGTACCTATAGTGCACGGGGTGCTGAGGGTGAAGGTAAGTTTCTTACTCTTTGTTCAATCTATATGCTGTTGAGGTTTTTTGGGGCACAGGGGTGGGACTACCACCTTTAGTGCACCAATCCGCCCTGGCCAGCCTTCCCCTTCTAATGAATAATAGGAGCAGTGTTCTACAATGACGTTCATCAATGGAGAGTACCGGATAATTATTGATTAGGAAAGGGGGCCATTAAGGGCGGATCGGTGCACTAAGGGTGGTAGTCCCGCCCCCACTGCACAAAACTACCTCATTAGCCTATGGATCAAACTACAAAATTCACAAAAATGGCAGTGAGAAATAAGGTAAGAAACTTACTTTCTAAAAGGATAAGGCCTAGAAAGAATCTTTTTCAGTTCATCCCTCTTACAAGTGGGGTTAGGTAGGTTGGAATAGTCATTAAAAAATGTCAGTGAAATTTTTGTTCAATTATTATCCATTAAGTATTTTTACTTTGCTATATCTTTATCTTTTAGACAGAAGCAGCAATGGAATCCAGCACAGACTATGAAATATCCTTTTTAGAGATGAGCGAACCGGGTTCGGGTTCGAGTTAATCCGAACCCGATCATTCGGCATTTGATTAGCTGTGGCTGCTGAACTTGGATAAAGCTCTAAGGTTGTCTGGAAAACATGGATACAGCCAATGACTATATCCATGATTTCCACATAGCCTTAGGGCTTTATCCAACTTCAGCAGCCCCCGCTAATCAAATGCCAAAAGTTCGGGTTCGGATCGACTTGAGCATGCTCCAGGTCCGCTCATCTCTAGTCCTTTTGTATCTGTTCCTCTATGTTGCATCTGAATGAAGCTAAAATTGGTCAGAGGCGGCTAGTGCAGGGTGTATGCAAATGTATCTTAATAATTTCCTGTATAAATTGAGAAGCAAAAGTGTCTACAGATCAGGAGTTATACACCCCGAACTGGAACTGATCTGTTCTATCCTCTGAGCCCAGACATGAAGAGTCTCCTTTGGTTATTCTGTGTAATAGCAGCTCTGCAATGTGAGTTTCATCTCATGACAACAACTGCTATTCATAATTGTATTCTGGGATCTATTACAGCTATCACTACTCACATATTATTAGTGTGGCCTTATAGGACAGAATATGTGTTTTATATATTGTTCTGTATTTGTGTACAGGTGTCCGAGCACAAATCTCCTTGGTGGAGTCCGGTCCTGGGATTGTGAAACCAACAGAGACTCTGGACCTGACCTGTAAAGTGACCGGAGCCTCCCTGACTGACAGCACTAACATGTATGGTGTCCACTGGATCAGACAACCTGGAGGGAAAGGCCTGGAGTGGCTGGGTCGTATGGATTATAATAATTACATTGCATATGCCGATTCTCTTCAGAACAGACTAACTCTTTCAAGAAACACAAATAAAGGAGAAGTTTATTTCAAACTCACTGGAGTGAAGCCTGAAGAATCTGGGAAATATTATTGTGCTAGAATGAGCACAGTGTAACAGATGGACTGAGGACATGTACATAAACTGATTTACAGAAAATATAAAACCGGAGAAATGCAATAAAAAAATCAGGGTATTAAGAACTCTATCGTGATTGCATACAGACCCCATAACATCCTTTTAATATTTACTTAAAGGGGAACTCCAGGTAGAGGTTAAAAAAATTAAACTTCTGCCGAAGCATAAAGCATTACTTACCTATCTAGTTTTGAAACTACCCAAAATCCATTTGTTTTGGGGGTTTTTGTTCTGTTTTGTGTTTCTGCACTTCCTGGTTTATCAGTTGTACACAGTACTACAGGTTCCAGAATGCAATGCTTTCCCTTCGCTGTTCATCACAGTCCTCCACCCTGCCTATTCCCCGCCCAAAGCTGTTGCAGAACATCTAGGCTGTGTTTACACATTGCATTTTCATTGTGTTACTAAATTATTTGCAGTAATTTGATTTCATTGTGGTCCCACCCACACAGCACACTGTATTCTCTACCTGTAACACCACACAGCACACTGTATTCTCTACCTGTAACACCACACTGTATTCTCTACCTGTAGCACCACACAGCTTGCTGTATTCTCTACCTGTAACATCACACAGCACACTGTATTCTCTACCTGTAACACCACACAGCACACTGTATTATCTACCTGTAACACCACAAAGCACACTGTATTCTCTACCTGTAACACCACACAGCGCTGTATTCTCTACCTGTAACACCACACAGCACACTGTACTCTCTACCTGTAACAGCGCACAGCACACTGTATTCTCTACCTGTAACACCACACAGCACGCTGTATTCTCTACCTGTAACACCACACAGCACACTGTATTCTCTACCTGTAGCACCACACAGCACACTGTATTCTCTACCTGTAACACCACACAGCACACTGTATTCTCTACCTGTAACACCACACAGTACACTGTATTCTCTACCTGTAACACCACACAGCAGGCTGTATTCTCTACCTGTAACACCACACAGCACGCTGTATTCCCTACCTGTAACAGCACACAGCACTGTATTCTCTACCTGTAACACCACACAGCACACTGTATTCTCTACCTGTAACACCACACAGCACACTGTATTCTCTACCTGTAACACCACACAGCACACTGTATTCTCTACCAGTAACACCACACAGCACGCTGTATTCTCTGCCTGTAACACCACACAGAACACTGTATTCTCTACCTGTAACACCACACAGCACACTGTATTCTTTACCTGTAACACCACACAGCACGCTGTATTCTCTACCTGTAACGCCACACAGCACGCTGTATTCTCTACCTGTAACACCACACAGCACGCTGTATTCTCTACCTGTAACACCACACAGCACGCTGTATTCTCTACCTGTAACGCCACACAGCACACTGTATTCTCTACCTGTAACACCACACAGCACACTGTATTCTTTACCTGTAAAACCACACAGCACGCTGTATTCTCTAACTGTAACGCTGATATTGGAATAAAGTAAAGAACTTTTTGAATTTTTTTTTCTTTTCATTTCCACGCACATATTATGATCAAGCACCTGTTATCTTTGAAGTTGAGCCCCACAATAAGGCTCTGATCCTCTCTTCTGTTTAGCATCATTGCTTTTTAGGACAATAACTGCATCACCTGCCAAACGGCCCCCAGGACGGATCTTGGATTAAAAGCAGCTATCCAAAGGTACAAGCTGTTTAGGGGGGTCAGATTGTGGGGACAGAGTCGCTTTAACCCCTTAAGGACCTGGCCTAAAATGGCCTTAAGGACCGAGGCAAATTTTATGAATATGACCTGTGTCACTTTTTTCATTAATAACTTCAGGATGCTTTTACCTATCCGGCTGATTCTGAGACTGTTTTCTCGTATGGTACTTCACATTTCTGGTAAATTGGAGTCGATACTTATAACGAATCTTTATGAAAAAAAAAACAAAATAACATGAAAAATTGCATTTTTCCAACTTTGAAACTTTTCTGCTTATACAGAAAATGGTTATGCCACATAAATTATATATTAAATAGCATCAGCAACATGTCTACTTTATGTTGGCGGCATTTATTAAACTATCTTTCATTTTTTTTAGACAATAGAAAGCTTAAAACATTAGCAGCAATTTTCTAAATTTTCAGAAAAAATGTCAAAATCAGATATTTTTAGGGACCTGTTCAGGTTTAGGGTATATTCACACGGACGGGCGCGCAGCGAGATTCTCGCTGCGGGCCCGGCAGGTCCTGGCAGTTCCCATACACTACATACTTGCTGCGGTCTAAACGCCCTTAACCCCTTCTGGTCCCGGCCAGCTCCCCTGCTGTGTATATACTTTACCTGTCCTCGCTGCACGGGTCCGGCGTCCTGCTCTCCCGCCCAGCCAATCAGTGGCCGCGGCTGGGCAACACACTGATTGGCCGGACAGGAGAGCAGGACGCCGGACCCGTGCAGCGAGGACAGGTAAAGTATATACACAGCGGGGGAGCAGAAGGGGTAAGGGCGGTATAATTACATACTCGCTGCGGTCGTTTAGACCGCAGCAAGTATGTAGTGTATGGGAACTGCCAGGACCTGCCGGGCTCGCAGCGAGAATCTCGCTGCGAGCCCGCCCGTGTGAATATACCCTTAAAGTGTATTTGAGGGGACTGTATGTTAGAAAGCCCCACAAAGCACCCCATTTCAGAAACTGCACCACCTCACTCTGCAAAAGCATATCCAGAAAGTGTTTTAACCCTTTAGGGGAGTCACAGAAATAAAAGCTAAGTGTGTAAGAAATTTTAAAATTTTTATTTTCTGTGCAGAGATTTTATTGTAATCCAATATCTTTCATAATTATAAACCTATTACCAGAGAAATGCACCCCAATATTTATTGCCCCGTTTCTGCAGTTTATAGAAATAACCCATATGCGCCTAGTGAATTTCAACGCCTCCGTTATATTTGGTCATTTTTGACTGTACCACTTAAGGTCGGCAGAGGCTCTGGGGTGCCAAAACATAAAAAAACACCCCTAAAGAGACACCATTTAGAAAACTACACCCCTCAAGGAATGTAACAAGGGGTGCGGTGAGCATTTGGACCCCACAAGTGCTTCACAGATTTTCAGAACAATGTGGCGTGAAAAAAGAAAAATTTATTTTTTACACTAAAACGTTGTTCTAGCCTTCAGTTTTTCATTATCACAAAGGGATAAAAAGAATAAAAACCCAAAAAACATGTAGCGCAGTTTCTCCCGAGTACGGTAATACCCCACATGTGGACATAAAGTGCCAAGCGGGCGCAGCACGTGCCTCCAAAGGGAAGGAGCGCCAATTGGTCTTTGGAAGCTGGATTTTACTGGAATGGATTTCAAGGGTCATGTTGCATTTACAGAGCCCTCGTGCTGCCAAAACACTGGAAACCCCCCACAAGTGACCCCATTCTGGAAACTACACCCCTCAAGGAATCTAACAAGGGGTGCAGTTTGCAAATGGACCCCACTGGTGACAGGCACAAATGTGGAACTATGTGACATGAAAGGTAAATTTTTTCATTTTTTCACTTTGCCCGTCATCAAGGGGTCCATATCCTCACTGCACCCCTAGTTAGATTCCTTGAGGGGTGTATTTTCCAAAATGGGGTCACTTGTGTGTGTGTGTGGGGGGGGGGGGGGGGGGTTTCCAGTGTTTTGGCAGCACGAGGGCTTTGTAAATGCGACATGGCATTCATCATCCATTCTAGCCAAATCCAGCCTCCAAAATCCAAATGGCGCTCCTTCCCTTCGGAGGCTTGCCCTGTGCCCACATGGCGCTTTATGTCCACTTGTGGTTTATTTACGGACTCGGGGTAAGTTGCTCTACACATGTGGTGTGTTTTTTTTTTTATCTTTTAACCCCTTGTGAAAAAGAAAAAATCAAGGCTAGACCAACATTATAGTGTAAAAAATGTAATATTTCATTTTCAAGCCACATTGTTCCACATTTGTGCCCGTCACCAGTGGGGTCCATATGCTCACTACACCCATTGTTACATTCCCTGAGGGGTGTAGTTTCCATAATGGGGTCACTTGTGGGGGGTTTCAACTGTCTTGGCAACACAGGGGCCATTTAAATGCAACATGGCCCTTGAAATCCATTCCAGCCAAATCCAGCCTCTAAAATCCAGCCTCTAAAATGGTGCTCCTTCCCTTTGGAGGCTTACCCTGCACCCGCCTGGCGCTTTATGTCCACATGTGGGGTATTTCCGTACTCAGGGGAAATTGCTCGACACATTTTGTGTTTTTTTATATTTTAACCCCTTGTTAAAATGAAAAATCAAGACAAGATCAAGATTTAGTGTAAAAATTAAAAATTTTTTACACTAAATGTTGGTCTAGCCCTGATTTTTTTCCCATTTCCACAAGGGGTTAAAAAAGGAAATGAACGCAAAATGTGTAGGGTAATTTCCCCTGAGTAAGAAAATACCCCACATGTGGACATAATGTGCCATATGGGCACAGGGCAAGCCACCAAAGGGACAGAGCGCCATTTAGAGGCTGGAATAGAGGATGGAGGCCATGTCGCAACTACAAAGCCCTGTGCTGTCAGGACAGTAGAAACCCCCACAAGTGACCACATTCTGGAAACTACACCCCTCAAGGAATCTAACAAGGGGTGCAGTGAGCATATGGACCCCACTGGTGACATTTTCACGGCACAAATGTGCCCGTCACCAGGGGGCCATATACTGTATATATATACACTACCGTTCAAAAGTTTGGGGTCACATTGAAATGTCCTTATTTTTGAAGGAAAAGCACTGTACTTCTCAATGAAGATAACTTTAAACTAGTCCTAACTTTAAACAAATACACTCTATACATTGCTAATGTGGTAAATGACTATTCTAGCTGCAAATGTCTGGTTTTCGGTGCAATATCTACATAGGTGTATAGAGGCCCATTTCCAGCAACTATCACTCCAGTGTTCTAATGGTACAATGTGTTTGCTCATTGGCCCAGAAGGCTAATTGATGATTAAAAAACCCTTGTGCAATCATGTTCACACATCTGAAACCAGTCTAGCTCGTTACAGAAGCTACAAAACTGACCTTCCTTTGAGCAGATTGTGTTTCTGGAGCATCACATTTGTGGGGTCAATTAAACGTTCAAAATGGCCAGAAAAAGAGAACTTTCATCTGAAACTCGACAGTCTATACTTGTTCTTAGAAATGAAGGCTATTCCATGCGAGAAATTGCTAAGAAATTGAAGATTTCCTACAATGGTGTGTACTACTCACTTCAGAGGACAGCACAAACAGGCTCTAACCAGAGTAGAAAAAGAAGTGGGAGGCCGTCTTGCACAACTAAGCAAGAAGATAAGCACAAAAAAGTCTCTAGTTTGAGAAACAGACGCCTCACAGGTCCCCAACTGGCATCTTCATTAAATAGTACCTGCAAAACACCAGTGTCAACATCTACAGTGAAGAGGCGGCTGCGGGATTTTGGGTTTCAGGGCAGAGTGGCAAAGAAAAAGCCATATCTGAGACTGGCCAATAAAAGAAAAAGATTAAGATGGGCAAAAGAACACAGACATTGGACAGAGGAAGACTGGAAAAAAGTGTTGTGGACGGATGAATCCAAGTTTGAGGTGTTTGGATCACAAAGAAGAACGTTTGTGAGATGCAGAACAAATGAAAAGATGCTGGAAGAATGCCTGACGCCATCTGTTAAGCATGGTGGAGGTAATGTGATGGTCTGGGGTTGCTTTGGTGCTGGTAAGGTGGGAGATTTGTACAGGGTAAAAGGGATTCTGAATAAGGAAGGCTATCACTCAATTTTTCAACGCCATGCCATACCCAGTGGACAGCGCTTGATCGGAGCCAATTTCATCCTAGGACAGGACAATGACCCTAAATACACCTCCAAATTGTGCAAGAACTATTTACAGCAGAAGCAGCAGCTGGTATTCTATCGGTAATTGAGTGGCCAGCGCAGTCACCAAATCTGAACCCCATTGAGCTGTTGTGGGAGCAGCTTGACCGTATGGTACGCCAAAAGTGCCCATCCAACCAATCCAACTTGTGGGAGCTGCTTCTAGAAGCGTGGGGTGCAATTTCTCCAGCTTACCTCAACAGATTAACAGCTAGAATGCCAAAGGTGTGCAATGCTGGAATTGCTGCAAAAGGAGGATTCTTTGACGAAAGCAAAGTGTGATGTAAAAACAATGTTATTTCAAATACAAATCATTATTTCTAACCTTGTCAATGTCTTGACTCTATTTTCTATTCATTTCATAACGTATGGTGGTGAATAAGTGTGACTTTTCATGGAAAACACAAAATTGTTTGGGTGACCCCAAACTTTTGAACCGTAGTGTATATGTGCGTGTATATATATATATATATATATATATATATATATATATATATATATATATATGAGGCTTTGTAATTGCATCATGGCAAGTCTCTTATGGTATTGGCAGCCATGCTTATTTAATTGGGGAAAAGGGACAATTTGTAATTTATTTAGGGGTATTAGGCTAATTATTAGTTTGTAAGGTTGAAAAGGACAGGAGTCCACCAAATTCAATCTGTGTTGATCCAGAGTAAGGCAAAAAAACCCTTGTGAGGCAGACGACAGTAGCCTCATCCCTTGGAAAAAATTTCCTTCCTGACTCCATTATGGCAATCAGAATAATCCCCGGATCAACGTGACCCCTGAAATAGGAATAGGGGAAAGAATTTAGAAAATGTAGAACTCCACTGACGTGCGGTAAGCCTTGAAGCGATCCTGTATGCAGAGGCCGGGGTGATCAGGACAGGTGTCACACTGGAAAATGGTGTCCTTCCTGATCCCCCTGTTACGGCACACTCTGCACTTCTTCTGGGGTCTCCTGTTTTCGAGTGTGGGGGCCGTCACCTGGAAAATGTTGCCCTGGTGCGATGCGGGATCCTTCATATCCAGAGGCGCTGGGTACGTGCACACTGCGGAATGGCGAAGGATAACCCTTTGTGCATTCCGCAGCTGGCACCCGCCGGCTGACTGATGCGGGTGCGCACGTCTCCACACATGTCATGCATGGGCATATTCCGCCCTCCGTCCAAAGAATTGATCAGCCAATAGTGGCGATCATCGTCACGGGGGGGGGGGGGGGGGTTAACCACCCCCCGTGCCGACAAGCTATGATGGCCTGCTATACATTATATCAGGTCATGTTCCCCGGCCACTGTGTGTACATCGCGGGCGTAAATGTACGTCCGTTTGCGTTAAGGCACAGACTTTGGGGGCGTACATTTACGCCCGTGGTCGTTAAGGGGTTAAAGGGCTATTCTCATGCTATTATAGTTATATGTAGGGCTCATCAAGTAAAATATTTTTGCAAATACATTCAATTATGAAAGTTTCCTACATTTAGGTTACCACTCTGTTCTAAATACAATTCTAAATGGTTCTAAATTGACATGTCAATTCTTTGAGCAAAGAGCTGTGAACAGCAGAGGCGCACTATACATAATATTGAGACACTGAGGCAGGCAAAATTCTGAGCAGAGTCCGCGCTCAGGATTCCACTTAGAATTTCTGCCTCTTTTCCTCAGTGTGAATGCACCCTAAGGGCGGGTTCACACTACGGAATTCTCGCGGACAATGTCCGCGGAATTCCGTCGGCTGTCCGCCCTGGGGCCTTTCCTCCGGCCCCATAGACACCATTCTATGGGCCGGCGTATTCCGCTATACGCTGAAAGAAGTGTCATGTCACTTCTTTTAGCGGATCGCGGAATACGCCGGCCCATAGAATGGTGTCTATGGAGCCGGCGGACAGCTGACAGAATTCCGCGGACATCGTCCGCGAGAATTCCGTAGTGGGAACCCGCCCATATAAAGACAATGATTAGCAGAAGAGCACATAAACAGGGCAGAGAGCTTTACTACACCTTTGACAGACTTGTAATTAACTTCTTAATGGGCTAATAATAATTTTCATGGAATACCCCATTAAAAGAGAAGTCCCAGGAAAATAAAAAAATTAAGAATGCACAGTTACCCATCCCTGTTCCCCTGTAGCACTGACTTACCAATACCACTTACCCACTTACCACTGACCCAGTGCTGCCTTACCGATAGCGGACAGCCTTCTGCTGCTGCAACGTCTTGCACCCCATTAATGGATTGCCCGTTCAGCCAATCACTGACTGGAACGGGACACCGCTAGAATCACTTACTGACTAAGCGTCAATCCATCAGTGGGACCGCAATGTTCCTGCAGCAGGACCAGGGGCTGTGACGCATGAAGAAGCAGTCTGAGCCGTTGTCAGAGAAAGGTGAGAGCGGAGCTATAGAGGCACAGGGACAGGTAAGTCTAATTTCTTTATATTGTTCATGAACCCCCCCCCTTTATGCAGTGTATTTTAGATTTTTGACTTCCACTTCAAGGACTTATTCACACGTTCCGTGAAGTTGTCCGTGATCATGGACAATTTCATAGCCCTTTTCTTCTATTGAGCTATTCGCACGTTGTTTTT
The DNA here is from genome assembly GCF_027789765.1 of Dendropsophus ebraccatus. NCBI lineage: Eukaryota > Metazoa > Chordata > Amphibia > Anura > Hylidae > Dendropsophus > Dendropsophus ebraccatus. The sequence continues at coordinate 44,203,015 of NC_091456.1, forward strand.
TTTTCCCATGAATCAGCAATCCGTTCCGTAAAAAAATAGGACATGTCATAACCTGGACTAGAAGACATCACGGATTACCCCATAGAAGTCTATGAGATCTATGTAATTTAAAAAGCTTTCAGATCCGTGAAAAACACGGACATGGATGGAATCACGGATGTTTTTTTCACGGATCACAGAGGTAGATAGCGGTCTTCATCCACGGAACTTGAAAATAACTGAACATGTGAATAAGGCCCAAGTCATTCCTGAAGGTTTTATGGTTCCGACCGTCCACAATTTTTTTATCCCGTCTTTATCCCGTTTTTTTTAGTCCATTATACTGTACTGTTCTGAGTATGATGTATGAGTATTTAGTACAATGTAAAAATGTTACCAATGTTATGAGCCAAAAAGTTTGTACACTCATAACATGAAGGTTGAGAGGAAACAATACTGACTCCCACTGGTTTTATTTGTTAGCACAAGTGGTATGTAAATATATTCAGATGACTGGCATGATATAAATAGAGCAGGGGCCAGGAAACAGCAGTGTGAGCAGCATCAGTGCACATAGATTTAGAGTGAAATTTAGTATCTGCTCAGCCTAGACATGAGGAATTTTCTATGGTTCTTCTGTATTGTATTGTCTCTACAATGTAAGTCGAATATCAAAAGATTACATTCACCAGGTATGTGATTTTTTTATATCATTGTATATTTATTTGTTTGCAGGTGTCACATCACAAATCTCCTTAGTGGAGTCCGGTCCTGGGATTGTGAAACCAACAGAGACTCTGGACATGACCTGTAAAGTGACCGGAGCCTCTCTGACTGACAGCAGTAAGATATATTCTGTAGAATGGGTCAGGAAACCTGAAGGAAAAGGCCTGGAGTGGCTGGCGAGAATAATATATCAAGGTGATACTTACTACGGACAGTCTGTAAAAGGACGGTTAACTCTGTCAAGAGACATAAATAAAGGAGAAGTTTATCTTAAACTCACTGGAGTGAAACCTGAAGAATCTGGGAAATATTATTGTGCTGGACACAGTGTAACAGATGGACTGAGGACATGTATATAAACTGATTTACTGGATCACAAGTCAGTACAGGGCTTAGTAGGAGGGGCATAGCTTCCCACATCCCAACACATTTACTATGATTTATTCCAGAACTGTGATATTAAAGAAAGACTGGGTTCACATTGCGTTTTTGCAGTCTAACGTATCCGTTTTATGGGGGGAAAAACAGATGCAATTGCGTGCCATACGGCTGGATCCGATTTTCCATTGACTTCCATTATAAAAAAAAAAAAAAGGATGGAAATAGATCAATTTCTTTTAGTGTACACAAAAACTGTATGTTTTTTGTGTATGATAAAAGTAACCTTTCTTGAAAATAAGCTTGCTTCAAAATTTATCGTCATTGTGCAAATAAAGATAAAAGCAAACTGACAGTATGAATATGCATATATCCATGCTGTCAGTTTTCACATCACACAACAGTGCATACTTGCCTAGTGCGCTGCTGCTGTGATCTGGCATCCTGTTCCTCAGGCTCTCCTGTCAAGCTGCTGTATCTTCAGGCCCCACCTCCTCCAGCTGGCAATCATTCTGCAAGAGGCAGCATGTGAAGCTAAAGCGACTGGAGAAAGCTGAAGAACAGGATGCCGGATCAAAGCCGCAGCTTACTAGGTAACAAAAGTACAAAGCAAAGAAAATCACGGCACTGCCGCTACCATAGGGCAGGGTAAGTAATTTGCATGATTCGATGCAACCGCAAGTGGATAAATCGGTAAACCTTTGGTGGTGCTCTGTTGCAATACAGCAGTCGTTAATTCACATTGGTGCAGAAGGAACAGATGAACAGCACTCACCAATCGTTATAATGGTCATTTATTCGTGAAGCACATGACACCGGTAACAAGTTCCGGTAGACAAATTAAAGCAGGGACGTTCCAATGGGCAACGGCCATTTTGAGCAGACACGCTTCCTCTGGCTAAGGGGAACAATTCCCATTGGCCAGAGGAAGCGTGCCTGTGCGAAACAGCCGTTGCCCATTGGGACGCCCCTGCTGTTCTTTGTCTACCGCAACTTGTTATCGATGTTGCCTGGTACGAATAAGTGACCATTATAACGATTGGTGAGTGCTGATCATCTGTTCTTTCTGCACCAGCTTACTAGGTAAGTATGCACTGCTGTGTAATCTGGAAACTGACAGCACAGATATATGCATATGCATGCTGTCAGTTTGCCTTTATGGTTATTGGCCTCACATGCCCTATTTACACAGGGAGTTGGGTGGCCAATGACTATAAATTTTGAAGCAAACTCTAAAGGAGACACATGGTACCTTTCATATATCCATTCATACTTCCAGAACATACACAAATGCTTTTTTTTCTCTAGTAAAAAGTGTCAGAGAAGCTTTCCAAAACTCTGGCGAATAGAAGGTGGTGAAAGCTTTCACCTCACTGGCACTGAAACTTTTCCTCTTTCCTTCCCTTTGCGACGAGGGGGGGGGGGTGGACTGAGTCGGCATCATCATGCGCTGGCCAATAGCTGCACAGTGTCTCCACAATATCGGAGACACTGTGCAGCCATTTGACATCATGTGCGGGTGTAGTTTTATCCGCATGTGGTTATCAGGGAAGACTTCCTCAGAAGGGAACCAGTGGGTGTCAGGGAGATGGCAGGGGAACCAAAACATAAGGGGGAAAGGGGGGACCAGTGAGTGTGAGAGGAAGGATGGGGAAACAGCCATTGTGAGGGAGGAAAAACAGTCAGCATGAGGAAAGGAGAGAAGGAACCAGTCAGCATGAGGAAGGGAGGGGGGGACCAGTCAGCATAAGTAAGGGAGAGGGGGAACCAGTCAGCATGAGGAAGGAGGGGGGAACCAGTCAGCATCAGATGAAGGGCAGGGGGATCAGTCATCGTGAGGTAGAAGAACTAATCTGCATGATGGAGAAGGCAGATGAACCAGTCAGGGGTGAGTGAGGGATGAACCAGTCAGGAAGAGGGAGCAGGCAAAGGGAATAAGTGAGCGTGATGTAGGGAACCAGTTAGGGTGGTAGAGAGGGGAAAGACAAGTCAGCATGAGGGAGAGAAGTGGGGAAATCAGTCATAATAAGGGAAAGGGAATGGGAATCAGTCAGCATGAGGGAGAGGGCAGTGGTACCAGTCAGAGAGAGAAAAGCTGGCAGTCAGAGTGAGGGAGGGGCAGGGTTATCCAGGATTATTTGACTGCTTTGTTGCAAAAACAGCACCAGATTATGTATTTATAGTGCAATACCTACTGAGGGTATTTACTTGAAGGAGGGAGGAATAACTAACTACTGGGAGCATCTACATTTATCATAAATTACACCTTCTACGTAATGGAGGGCAATTACCTAGCAATTGGGGACCTACCTGGATACCCCCCTATTGTTCGTCAATAAGTAAACTGTATGCACTTCCATTTACTTACAGTTTGGGGTTTGAGGCTATGTCCTTGCGAACCGTGTGCAAATGCTATTGACATTATACAATGGACATCAGTACAGTAAAGTCTAAAAATGCAATGTATACATTGAAAAAAAAAAATTATATATATATTTAGGTCTTTAAATATATACAGTAGCATATATTAGGATCTGGAGAGAGAGTGCATCTTATACATTTAAACTCAAGCAATTAAACGGCTAAACCCAGGAACATTGTCCCTGTGCTTTTACAAAAATCATATGCAAATACATTCAAATACTTCATTGATTACTTATAGCCAAGTCTCAAAGGAAAGCATCGTGTTAAACCAATAACCCAAGGTCTCCTTGTGCTAACTCATCTAAACAGAAATGACGGGCCTCCTCTGGACATTTGGTGTTGTGTTCATACTAAAATGTACATTTAATTTGCTAATTGTGTTTGTAAAGCAGAATAATTTTCAATGGCTTTTAATGGATTTACTATTTATTTACAGATGTCAATGCACAAATCACTATGAAAGAGTCCGGTCCTGGGATTGTGAAACCATTAGGAACTAACCTGTAAAGTGACCGGAGCCTCCCTCACTGACAGCTCTAAAATATATGCAGTTCCATGGATCCGATCATCCACAGGGAAAGGTCTGGAATGGCTTGGAGTTATTTGGTATAATGGCAACACAAATGATGCCCAGTCTCTTCAAGGGCGTTTAACTCTAACAAGAGACACAAATAAAGGAGAAGTTTATTTTAAACTGAAGGAAGTAAAACCTGAAGAATCTGGGAAATATTATTGTATAAGATACACAGTGTAACAGAAAAACTGAGGACATGGACGTAAACTAATAACTGGTTTATTGAGTGAATGAACAGGCCCTGGAGTGTAGGGGTCTGCATGGGTCTACAATTAACCCTTGCTTAACCCTTCCCCTGAGTGGACACTTCTATGTCTCAGATATTTACAGGAGTATTTTGACTGTACAGTCATGGCCAAAAGTTTTGAGGATGATACAAATATAAATTTTTACTAGTCTACTGCTTCAGTTTTTAAAATGGCAATTTGCACATACTCCAGAATGTTATAAAGAGTGATCAGCTTAACAGCAATTACTTGCAAAGTAAATATTTGCCTAAAAAATTTACTTTATCCCCCAAAACACATTTCAACATCATTGCAGCCCTGCCTTAAAAGGACCAGCTAACATCGTTTCAGTGATTGCTCCATTAACCCCTTAAGGACAGAGCCTGAAATGGCCTTAATGACAGAGACAAATTTTATGAATATGACCAGTGTCACTTTATTCATTAATAACTTCGGGATGCTTTTACCTATCCGGCTGATTCTGAGATTGTTTTCTCGTGACATATTGTACTTTACATTTCTGGTAAATTGGAGTCGATAATCATAACAAATCTTTATGAAAAAAACCCAAATAATGTGAAAAAATGTGAAAAACTGCATTTTTCCAACTTTGAAACTTTTTTGCGTATACAGAAAGTGGTTATACCACATAAATTATATATTAAATAGCATTAGCAACATGTCTACTTTATGTTGGCGGCATTTATTAAACGATCTTTAATTTTTTTTAGACAATAGGAAGCTTAAAACATTAGCAGCAAATTTCCAAATTTTCAGTAAAATTTCAAAATCAGATATTTTTAGGGACCTGTTCAGGTTCAAAGTGTATTTGAGGGGCCTGTATGTTAGAAAGCCCCACAAAGCACCCCATTTCAGAAACTGCACCCCCACACTCTGCAAAAGCATATCCAGAAAGTGTTTTAACCCTTTAGGGGAGTCACAGAAATAAAAGCTAAGTGTGTAAGAAATTTGAAAATTTTAATTTTCTGTGCAGAGATTTTATTGTAATCCAATATTTTTCATAATTATAAACCTATTACCAGAGAAATGCACCCTAATAATTATTGCCCCGTTTCTGCAGTTTACAGAAATACCCCATATGTGGCCCTATTGCGCTATTTGACGCAACCACAAGCCTCAGATACAAAGGAGCGCCTAGTGAATTTCAACGCCTCCGTTATATTTGGTCATTTCTGACTGTACCACTTCAGGTTGGCAGAGGCTCTGGGGTGCCAAAACCTAAAAAACACCCCTAAAGGGACACCATTTAGAAAACTAGACCCCTCAAGGAATGTAACAAGGGGTGCGGTGAGCATTTGGACCCCACAGGTGCTTCACAGATTTTCCGAACAATATGGCGTGAAAAAAGAAAAATTTATTTTTTACACTAAAACGTTGTTCTAGCCTTCAATTTTTCATTTTCTTAAAGGGATAAGAGGAAAAAAAAGACACAAAATGTGTAGCGCAGTTTCTCCCGAGTACGGAAATACCCCACATGTGGCGATAAAATGCCGAGGGGGCGCAGGACGAGCCTCCAAAGGGAAGGAGCACCAATTGGCTTTTGGAAGCTGAATTTCACTGGAAAGGATTTCAAGGGCCATGTCGCATTTACAGAGCCCTCGTGCTGCCAAGACACTGGAAACCCCCCACAAGTGACCCCATTCTGGAAACTACACCCCTCAAGGAATCTAACAAGGGGCACAGTGAGCATATGGACCCCACTGGTGACGGGCACAAATGTGGAACAATGTGACGTAAAAGTAAAAAATTTCATTTTTTCACTTTCATGGCACAAATGTGCCCGTCATCAAGGGGTCCATATCCTCACTGCACCCCTTGTTAGATTCCTTGAGGGGTGCAGTTTCCAGAATGGGGTCACTTGTGGGGCGTTTCCAGTGTTTTGGCAGCACGAGGGCTCTGTAAATGCGACATGGCGTTCATCATCCATTCTAGCCAAATCCAACCTCCAAAATCCAAATGGCGCTCCTTCCCTTCGGAGGCTTGCCCTGCGCCCACATGGCGCTTTATGTCCACATGTGGGGTATTTACGGACTCGGGGGAAATTGCTCTACACATATTGTGTGTTTTTTTCTCTTTTAACCCCTTGTGAAAATGATAAATTCAAGGCTAAACCAACATTATAGTGTAAAAAATGTAATATTTCATTTTCACGCCACATTGTTCCACATTTGTGCCCGTCACCAGTGGGGTCCATATGCTCACTACACCCCTTGTTACATTCCTTAAGGGGTGTAGTTTCCATAATGGGGTCACTTGTGGGGGGGTTCAACTGTCTTGGCAACACAGAGGCCTTTTGAATGCAACATGGCCCCTTAAAATCCATTCCATCCAAATCCAGCCTTCAAAAACCAAATGGCGCTCCTTCCCTTCGGAGGCTTACCCTGCGCCCACATGGCGCTTTATGTCCACATGTGGGGTATTTCCGTACTCAGGGGAAATTGCTCTACACATTTAGTGTTTTTTTTATCTTTTAGCCCCTTGTGAAAATGAAAAAATCATGACAAGATTAATGATTTAGAGTAAAAATTTTACAAAAATTACACTAAATGTTGGTCTAGCCTTGATTTTTTCCATTTCCACAAGGGGTTAAAAAAGAAAATTAACACAAAACGTGTAGGGTAGTTTCCCCTGATTACAAAAATACCCCATATGTGGGCATAATGTGCCATATGGGCACAGGGCAAGCCACCAAAGGGACAGAGCGCCATTTAGAGGCTGGAATGGAGGATGGAGGCCATGTCGCAATTACAAAGCTCCTGTGCTGCCAGGTCAGTAGAAACCCCCCACAAGTGACCCCATTCTGGAAACTACACCCCATAAGGAATCTAACAAGGGGTGCAGTGAGCATATGGACCCCACTGGTGACAGGCACTTACGTAGAACATGTGCCGAGAAAATAAAAAATACCATTTTTTTCATTTTCACGTCCCAAATGTGGCCGTCACCAGGGGGCCATATCCCCGCTGCCCCCCTTGTTAGATTCCTTATCGGGTGTAGTTTCCAGAATGGGGTCACTTGTGGGGGGTTTCTACTGTCCTGGCAGCACAGAGGCTTTGTAATTGCATCATGGCATCCTCTAATGGGAATGGCGGCCATACCTATTTAGCTGGGGAAAAAGGGACAATTCTAATTTATTTGGGGGTATTAGGCCAATTATTAGTTTATAAGGCTGGAAATGACAGGTGTCCATCAAATTCAACCTGTGTTGATCCAGAGGAAGGCAAAAACCCTCGTAAGGCAGACGACAGTAGCCTCATCACAGGGGAAAAATTCCTTCCCGACTCCATAATGGCGATCAGAATAATCCCTGGATCAACGTGACCCCTGAAATAGGAATAAGGGACAGAATTTAGATAATGTAGAACCCCAGTGACGTGTGGTGCGCCTTGGAGCGATCCAGTATGCAGAGGCCGGGGGGATCAGGACAGGTGTCACACTGGTAAATGTTGTCCTTCCTGATCCCCCTGTTACGCCACACTCTGCACTTCTTCTGGGGTCTCCTGTTTTCCAGTGTGGGGGACGTCACCTGGAAAATGTTGTCCTGGTGCGATACGGGGTCCTTCATATCCAGAAGTGCTGGGTCCGCTCCATGGCTGCTAAATATTAGGGCTCTATTACTACTTCTGATATGTTCGGATCGTGCCGCAAGCTACAGGGCAGCAAGGGACCGGAAGAGGGGGCGCTGGTATAAAAGTTATCCCCGTACAGGTGGTGACCTTTATCCAGCAGTGGGAAGATCAGTTCCCGGACGATCTTTCCACTTGTTCCGAGGATGGGGGGGGGGGGGGGGGGGGGGGGGGGGAGGGGGCATCTGGGGGCATCTGGGGCTGGATTCGGGTGTCCCTTCCTTCAAACACTCTAAGGGTACGTGCACACTGCGGAATCGCGACAGATAACTCTTCGTGCATTCCACAGTTGGCACCCACCGGCGGAGTGATGCAGGCGCGCGTCTCCGTCCGTGTCATAGACTCCATTCTATGCACGGGCGGATTCCGCTCTCCGTCCAACGTGTTCATTCTTTGGACGGACGACGGAATCCGCCCATGCATAACATGGAGTCTTTGACACGGGTGGAGACGCGCGCCCGCATCAGTCCGCCGGCGGGTGCCAGCTGCGGAATGCACAAAGGGTTATCCTTTGCCATTCCGCAGTGTGCACGTACCCCAAATCTGTAAGTGTACCCTGAGGTACTCTCACAGAGTTAGTAGAATTTCACTCCATACCGTCATCTCTTATTGGGACGGTACTGGCGGAAAAGACGTGTCTGGGGGGCAGCGTACGCTACGCTACCCCCAGACACGTCACTGGATGATGAGGATGAATGGAGGAAAGAAGGATCCCCCCATTCATCCTCACTGGCTGTTTCGGTGTCGGAGGCAATAATAGCGTATGCGTCCGATACCGAAAACACCCTGGGGGCCATCTTTATATGGGGACTAGTATATGGGGTATGTAGTGGTGTAGTGTCAAACTTTATTCAATGTAATGTAGTGTTTTTTACGTGTTTTTTTTACAGTAAGTATAAAAAAAAACCTACGCCAACAAAGGCGTTGCTGATAAATGCCGCACTTATGCGCGGCACTTATAAGCAGACCGTGGCAGTAGAATACAGAAAAAAAAACACCCTACGCCAAAAAGGAGGAGTTGCTGATTAGCAGCGCACTTTCGTGCGATGCTGATCAACACTCAGCGGCGATAGGGTGCGGAAAATAGAAAAAAAAAAAAAAACTTTTTCTATATTCTGAATATCCCTGTAGCTGCTGATAAGTGTATTACACATATCAGCCGCTAGGGGGCAGCAGAGCGCAAAATCCGGAAATTGACGAGGCTGGAGCCGAAAATAGCCGAAAGAAGACGACGAGGACCGCCGGAAAGACCCGAAGACCGAACGTAATGACGGAGGACGCCGCGAACCCGGAAGACGCCGATCAGGAGCCTGGGACAGGTGAGTAATGTACAAATACCTGCTCAGGACCCCTCCGCTACCTAGCTGAGGGGTCCAGGGCAGGTATTTATTATTTTGTGGGACTCTGATCGCCGTGCCACCGGCCCGATCGCCGTGAACGGCCGGCCGTTCACGGCGATCGGGCCGGTGGCACGGCGATCAACATTACTTTTTACAGTAATGGCGGTCGGCGCCGTCCTCGGACAGCACCGACCGCCATTTTTTTCCGGGTCATCGGGTCACCGATGACCCGGAAAGGTTCCGAACGCCACTATTGGCTGATCTGAATTGATTAGCCAATAGCGGCGATCGTAAGCACGGGGGGTGTTAACCACCCCCCGTGCCGTGAAGCTATGATGGCCTGCTATGATTTATAGCAGGCCATCTTCCCCGACCGCTGTGTGTGAACACGCAGCGATCGGGGAAACATCGGGCGTAAATTTACGCCCTGATGCGCTAAGTACCAGGGCGCGAGGGCGTAAGTTTACGCCCGATGTCGTTAAGGGGTTAACACAGGTGTGGGTGTTGATGAGGACAGGGTTGGAAATCAATCTGTCATGATTAAGTAAGAATGACACCACTGGACACTTTAAAAGGAGGCTGGTGCTTGGCATCATTGCTTCTCTTCTGTTAACCATGGTTATCTCTAAAGAAACACGTGCAGTCATGATTGCACTGCACAAAAATGGCCTAACAGGGAAGAGTATCGCAGCTAGAAAGATTGCACCTCAGTCAACAATCTATTGCATCATCAAGAACTTCAAGAAAAGAGGTTCCATTGTTGCCAAAAAGGCTCCTGGGCGCCCATGAAAGACCAGCAAGCACCAGGACAGTCTCTTAAAAGTGTTTCAGCTGCGGGATCGGGCTACCAGCAGTGCAGAGCTTACTCAGGAATGGTAGCAGGCAGGTGTAAATGCATCTGCACGCACTGTGAGGCGGAGACTCCTGGAGCAAGGCCTGGTCTCAAGGAGGGCAGCAAAGAAGCCACTTCTCTCCAGAAAAAAAAACATCAGGTAAAGGGAGTGGACTGCTGAGGACTGGGGTAAAGTCATTTTCTCTGATGAATCCCCTTTCCGATTGTTTTGGACATCTGGAAAAAAGCTTATTCGGAGAAGACTAGGTGAGCGCTACCACCAGTCTTGTATCATGCCAACTGTAAAGCATCCTGAAACCATTCATGTGTGGGGTTGCTTCTCAGCCAAGGGAATCGGCTCTCTCACAGTCTTGCCTAAAAACACAGCCATGAATATAGAATGGTATCAGAATGTCCTCTAAGAGCAACTTCTCCCAACCTTACAAGAGCAGTTTGGCGATCAACAATGCCTTTTCCAGCATGATGGAGCACCTTGCCATAAAGCGAAGGTGATAACTAAATGGCTCAGGGAACAAAACAGAGATTTTGGGTCCATGGCCTGGAAACTCCCCAGATCTTAAAGGGGTACTCCAGTGGGGGGGCACTTTTTTACTGGGACTGGAGAGAGGAGGTGGCCGAGGAAAAAGACGTTCACTCACCTCCCCGGTTCCAGCGGCGGGTCCCGCATCGCAGCGCTCTGGTGCCCGGTCGCTTCCGGGTGTCTGACGTGGGCCCGAGACGTGACATCTCAGGTCCGCTCAGCCACTCATTGAAGGAGGCAGGATTCGTTTCAAGTCCGCTCAGATCCCACCTCCTTCACTGAGTGGCTGAGCGGACCTGAGACGTCACGTCTTGGGCCCACTTCAGACACCCGGAAGCGGCCGGGCACCGGAGCGCTGCCATGTGGGACCCGCCGCTGGAATCGGGGAGGTGAATGGACGTCTTTTTCCTCAGTCACCTCCTCCCCGGTCCCAGTAAAAAAGTGCCCCCCTCACTGGAGTACCCCCTTAATCCCATTGAGAACTTGTGGTCAATCATCAAGAGACGGATGGTCAAACAAAAACCAACAAATTCTGACAAAATGCAAGCATTGATTGTGCAAGAATGGACTGCTATAAGTCAGGATTTGGTCCAGAAGTTGATTGAGAGCATGCCAGGGAGAACTGCAGAGGTCCTGAAGAAGTATCAACACTGCAAATATTGACTTGCTGCATTTATTTGCAGTAACTCATTCTAACTGTCAATATAAGCTTTTGTTACTCATATGATTGCAATTATATTTCTGTATGTGATAAAAACATCTGACAAACACACATAAAAACCAGAGGGCAGCAGATCATGTGAAAATAATATTTGTGTCATTCTCAAAACTTTTGGCCATGACTGTAGCATTGATTACGCCAGATAAAAGATTTTGGTACTGTATTGATTAAAATTCATAAAAAATTATTAAAGAGACCATGGCCTACCACCAAGCAGGTCTATGTGTAATTTTGTTTTTTGTTCTTTATCTGATATGTTCAATATTAGTCAATAAACCATGCATAGTTAGTTTCCATGGTTAGTATTACAGCTATAACTATCACAGTGAATACTAGTCTCAGGTAAGTTATAAAAATCATCGGGGGATATGCATCACCTGCACAATAACATTTGTGCTTGCATACTTTTGACGTGCTGCGCAAAAATCTCTGGTCCTTGTTCAAAATTTATCATTGAGAGCACAGGCCTTGATAAATCTCGAGCAATTTTTCCGCTTCTTTTGGCTAACAGTTTGGCGAAAGAAAACGTCACCAGGGTCTGACTGGTGTCCTGCTGCACACTTATTTTTGCGCAAGACAAAAAAAATAGCACGTTAAATCTAACTTTAAAGGAGAAGTTCGGGCAAAAACATTTTTAATATGTTATTAGTTAGGGAAAGTTAGACAAATTCCTAATATACATATATTATGGGAAATGCACATTTACTGCAATTTCCCTTAATTTAGTAGATCACGGAGACTTCAAAATCTCAGAAATACCTTGACGTCACGAACCAGGGTGTAATTCCAATAGAGTGTCCAGCAGGGGGCGCACTATATATAAAAGTCAATGAGTACCACTAACTTCTATATATAGTGCACCCCTGCTGGACACTCCATTGTAATCAATGGCTGCCTATGGAACAGGAGAGTCTGCACACTGCACTACTCCCCTATCACCTATCTGCTCATAGTATGAGCAGATAGATAATGGGGGCGTAGTACCAGAGCCATCCCCAATTGGGGATTATATGACATGGAGAGAAAGGAGCTGCTGCACCTCACACCTATGGCTGACACTAATGCCTCTTGGCTACATTTAAAAACCAACGCCAGGATGTTGGTATATAATTTGATCGAACCATATTGCCACGTGCAGGTCCCCTGGATCACATGAATCCCTACGCTAACTCAACACTATATCGGTCAGCGACCGCAAACCCCGCAAAGCGAGCGCAAGCAGGGAAGGGAAGCCACGGAATGGCCCTGCAACCCCACTGTCACAGGACCAAACCCCAAGGGCCCCCAATCAGTAGGAAGCACCTGTGCACACATGGTAAGTACATCCTATTCTTACCATTCTACCTGCAGGAGCAATGGTGAGTATCAAGACCATGTTCACACTTGTGTTGCTTGGTGGCAGCTTTCCCCGCCGGCGGGGCCTGCTGGGTTTGTGGGGGCCCTTGGGGTTTGGTCCTGTGACATTGGGGTTGCAGGGCAATTCTATGGCCTCCCTTCCCTGCTTGCCCTTGCATTGCGGGGTTTGCGGTCACTGACTGACACAGTGTTAAGTTACTGCAGGGACCCATGTGGTCCAGGGGACCAGCACGTGGTACATGAGGCAATATGGTTTGATCAAATTATATACCAACATCCTGGCATTGGTTTTTAAATGTAGCCGAGGCATTAGTGTCAGCCATAGGTGTGAGGTGCAGCAGCTCCTTTCTCTCTATGTCGTAATACCTAAGGTCCGTATACACTTTATACTCGGCTGAACTCTCAATTTAAAGTGTATGGGGGTCTCCCACACCTCCACTGACAGATTATGTCACTTATCTATTAAGGTTATTTTAGATATATGCAAAAAGTGTTACAGTTTAGGGTTTAGGACTTTCCCTCAGTTTGAATGCACTTAGCAAAGACATAGGAACCCTGAACAGGGGACCCTGCCTATTGACGCCAAATAACATCTTTGAGTATCTATATTGTGCTTTCTAAACTTGACAACCTCTCTAATATTCTTCCAAGTAATAACTCATGAGATTAGTTAACTATTTTAATAAATATTTTATTTTTAAAATCATAGCATTGCCTCACCAGTAACAAAATGGGATGAGAGTCAAACTGCCATAAAAAAGTTATATGCGACATATATCATGACAAATGATTGCTTCATACAATGAATTACAAAATGAAAAAGAAAATCTCAAATCTTAACTTTATTGTTAAACATAGTATACAACAATCTATATACCGTCCGTTGAAGCGCTACGCGCGAAACAAGCCTGTTACCCGCACCCAGCTGGCGTCTGCTCTATGATGTCCGCACTTAAGAAATAAAAAGAAGTTATCACAAGTGTCGGTGAGTGCAGTTTTCATTTCTTCATTACCCACAATCTATATACCAGCAACAGTGTGTACTTTAAAAAGCGCAAAAACTTTAATAAACGCTGTAGAATATGCACTGCTGTTTTACATCATCTGGAGTTTTAACATAAAAGGTGCCCATAAAGTTACATGTCAAATAAAATAAGCACTATGGGTAAGTAAACAAACTAGAAGTAAAGGCATACCCGAGTGAGTGCTCAAATGTTTATGTATCGTCGCTGTGTTCTGAAGCTGTGGCCAGAAGCGTGGACTGCAACATTGTCAGCATCTTCGACGGAGGTTTAAAGTTTGTCTTGCTGGTCACTAGAGATGAGCGAATTTACAATACAAGCAAAGGGAATAGATTTGTTTATTCGGCAGTCGGCTTATACGCTGGCTGCCATTGATCTCTGTGCCGTTCCACTCTGGAAAAGTCCTGGGAAACTGGGAGAAGTTCTGCATTGCACATACATCCCATGATTAATGCATAAAGGGTTACTATCAGTCTGTGCTAGTGGCAGGACATGCAGTCAAACTGACGGCAAGTTCTAGACTTTAAACCATAACATTTATACCATATATCTAAAATGAACCCAATTGATTATATGTTGGCTGCTGTTGATCTCTGCGCCGGTCCTCCCCTGACCCCTGAGTCCTGGGAAACTGGGAGAAGATTACCAGGGCTAGATCCAGCTTTTCCAGGTACCTGGGGTGGAGCAGCAGGCAGTGGCACAGAGATCAAAAGCAGCTGGCGTATAAGCCGACTGCCTTACAATTGAAATGCTTTGCTTCATTTGTAATGTATATTCGCTCATCTCTACTGGTCATCATTTTAAAGTAAAACTATCAGCAGGCTAGAATCTAACCTGCTGATATGTCCCTACTGCCCACTGAAGATGAAGGCAAGTTTCTTACTTTCATCCTCTGAGCCATTTCCGTACAGTTTGTAGTCGATAGACTAATAAGGTGGTTTGGTGCACTGGGGGCAGGACTACCTCCTCCAGCGCACCAATCCACCCCCGGCCGGATCACCCGTTCTACAGAATATCAGTGGAACAGGCCAGCCGGCTACAGGCTGGATCGGTGGATTTACTAGGGGTAGGTGCACCAGACCACCTTATTAGCCTATGGATTTGACTACAAACTGCACAGAAATGGCGCCAAGGATGAAGGTAAGAAATTTACCTTCATCCTCAGCACTCCATTGGGACATATCAGCGGGTTAGATTTGTGTAACCTGCTGATAGTTTACCTTTAAACTGCAAAGTTGTGTGGTTTTCTTTGCCTGACTCTACCTCCCCTACCTGCTCTAATTCCTCTTCACCCAAGTCCTCCTCTGTACCATTCTGGCAGGTAGGGATTGCTGAGGGCCTGTAGCTCTGCCTAGATCTGAGCTAGGTTCCTACCTAGTGGTAGACTGAACTCATTTTACATATTCTTTACTAAAGGTTCTATAAAACTAATACACAGTTCACTTCTTGCTGGCAGTGTTAAAATTATCCTTTAGGATTGAAACGTGATTTAAAACTGCTCCTATAAAGTGGCATTCAAAGACATTAAGCTGATATATAAGGATGGAAAATATTACAGAATATAAAAAAGCAGGAAAAGTATTTACACTCAAATACATATAAAAATAGAATGTTAATACTAAACTTTACAGCCACAGACAACTTCCACCTCTCTTCTAGGGCCTAGATTGCCATCACATAATCTTAGAACCACCTATATGCCAATGTCGGCATTTTTTTTTTTTTTATAAACCCAGAAAATAATTGTAACAGGTGCACGTAAAGGGAATAGGAGAGATGGTTTCTAGGTAGGTGTTAAAGGCATCTTCACAGGTGTCCCTTTAAATGCGAACTTCTGCTTAAAATTGCAGGAGTTGCGGCACACATGGGGGAAGAAAATATAGGGCAGGTAAGGCAACTGACCCTGCCACGTGGACATCTACATATATGTAATGATGCAAACTGCTCGGCTCAAATGCAGAAGTTTGGCAATGAAGGTGCTCTTAATCTCTTCCTCTAATATAAATAACTGGTGTTTAAATGATTTGCCCCAGGCAATGAGTGTTCATAGTTTCATGAAATTTCAGGTGTTCTCTGAAATACCCCAAAACAACACTAAACATGTTGTCTTAGATATGCACATAACAAAGCAAAAAAAAAAGCAGGTAACAATTCTGTAATTTGGTTGATTGATTTGAAGGGGTATGTGGAGAGGCATGTGACCATATAGGTGCACCACTGTGCCAGTTCTAGTTTCCTATGTGCAGTCTATCACTATGGATAATGCTGATCGCCGTGTATATCATATGCTCCTCCATGTGCACACAGCACAGTCCAGACTGCACAGGGCAGCTACAGATCTACAGATAATGGGGCAAAGCAGGAATAGTGTATGTATAAGTAACATAACAAGCATTAAAATGCTTTTCCGTGCAGTAAGTAGAATGTAGCTGAACCCTTTAAATTCTGCTAAATGACAGCCTTCCTTGTTTCATTTCTTTTATACATAAACATTTGTAAATTATAAAAAAAAAAAACTGTCTGGACAAAAGTCCACAGTGACATGGTTTAAATCAAATATATTCATATAAATTCTGCTAAAACTTTCCTAGTAGAAAATACAATCTGCTTAACTCCTTCCACTTTATACGCCGGTTGCAAATAAATCAGCACGTTAAACATGACAGATTTAAAGTACAAATCACGTCCACTGCACAACGAAAAGGAAAAAAAACTCCGTTGTCTGTGCAGTGTGGCACGAGTGTCGATCAGTTGTCGATTAGCTATCCTGTGGATAGCTCATCAGTACATTTTGTCTGGAAAAAGTTCTTTAAAATGGTATGAATATATTTAACATTAAAATGGCACTTTGAGTAATTTAAAATATTAAAAGGCTGTGCTGAAATATAAACAGTGATTATTTACAACGATCAAGCAAGAGCATAATATATTACCAAAAAACGTCCCAATGAAGTTAAAGATATGATGTCCAATAAAGTTAATGGAGGCACTGCAACTTCAAATTCCTTTATACAAGTAACATCCTTGAAGTCAGTGCCTTGGCTCTGGGTATACCAATTACCTCACAAAAAAATATTAGGATGATTTTTTTTCCATTTTTTATTCTCATGCATTCAAAACAAGAAAATTTTTTAGTGATCAATAGTACAGGCAATTTTAAGAAACTTTGTAACTGGGTTTATTAGCCGAAAAATGCTTTTTTTTATTATGAAAAAGCAGTTTGAAGCTCTCCCCCCACCCCCCGTCTCAATGGAGAGGGGAGGGGTAGAGGGAGATGAGGCACCAAAACAGGACAACAAAGTTAATTTACAGCTACATTACCATGCTATCTCCTCTGAAGTCAGCACTGACCTCTCTGACCTCTGAATACCGGCTTTCACACAGGTCCCACTGTGTAATCCTTTTTTGTCTGCTCTCTGCCGGTGAATAATCTCCCTCCTCTTCCTTCCCCTCTCCATAGGTTACACAGGGCTCGACTGATGTAAAAGAGTCGAGATTTCCCGATAATGAGAGAGAGGAGGGAGGAGGGGACCTGGGAAAAGTCTTTTTCAATGCAGATAATAGCATATTTGTCTAATAAACCCAATTACAAAGTTTCTTAAAATCGCCTGGACTATTGATTTTTTGCACAAAAAAAAAAAAAAAATAAGACAGTGACACTTTAAAGGATTTATCCAATAAAGAAAACAATGCTTTATATTTATAATACACCATTATTCCAAATAGACTCCAACTGCAAGGACCTCCAAAGGGTCTGCACATCAACTCCAATAGAGCCAGCTTTCTTGTTCTTGCATAGCCTGTGTCATACGCTTGTTGAGGATCTCTTTTGTAACTGTACACTTTAATGGTGGGAAGGAGGTGTTGTAGTCACTGTATTTTTATGACTGACAATTTAGACTAGGGTTATGGTGCGTTTACACAGAGATTTATCTGTCAGATTTTTTAAGCCAAAGCCAGGAAAAGACTTTAAACAGGGAACAGGTCATAAAGGAAAGACTGAGAAAGACTCATTTTAAATCCATTCCTGGCTTTCATACTAGTGAATGGGGCCATGTTGAGGCTCACGAACTACCGCAACCCTGAAGTCATGAAGTCTACAACTACAGGGTCACAGTAGCTTGTGGATCGCTGCACGGCCTTATTTACTTGTATGAGTGAAGGAGTTGCTGTGTAGCCCCAGCCTTAACAGCCATCCACATTCACTACAAAGTGGGCATTGGCGCTTTCAGGAGCCATGAACAAAGTTGTGTGCAATAGTTTCCAAACACAGGTTATCTAAACGCGTCTCGTTCACGTAGCATATAGCCACATCATTTGACCGTGTCTCTGTGGTTGTAAACTTCAACAGAGTTTTCAGTCTTTGAAAGGGGCCACAAATCTGGTCACTTTCCATTGTGCTCACTGGAATAATAAGTAACAGTTTCAAAAATTTACCCAGCTCATTGAAAAATTCCTTGACTTCAGGACTAACTGACTTGTAAAGACTTACAGCTTCTGATAGAGAACTATAGCTGTTTTTGTGAGCAAACATTTCTAACTGGACCTTTAGCATGCGAACATTAAACTCCGGGTATTTTGAGAGGATTCCAAGCTTTTGCTCAACAACGCTGTCAGAGTCTCCTTTGCCTGCAGCAAGCAAAACATCTTCCAGAATGCAATATTCCATAAAGCCTTGTTGGAAGAATTGGTTATCCAGCTGAGAAACGATGGCATCAATCATTCTGAAATATTCAGTTTTAAAATATTCCTCCTTGGAAACTGTAGCTTGTGGTTGTACCACCTCTGGACTCTGAGAGCACCCCAGTCTCTGTTGCGGAACAGATAAAGGTGACAGAGTTAGTTTAATAACAATGTCTTCTGCTTGTTTTACGAAATCCAACACAGGAGCTTCTTGACGCACCCTGGTCAGTATTTCTTTTACCATCTTTACTTTCTTCAAAGTGTTAAGCATTAGCTTGTTCTGATCGTCAAAGTTGATATTGAGAATGTTAAGTGACTCCAGCAACGCTCTGATAATGAGCAGAGTCACCAATGTATTCCCTTCGATAAACTCTTGCAACAAAACGTGAGCTCTTACACCAGAAAAACCTGCCTGGGTCTGCATTTCTCGTAGGCCTTCTATGATCAAGCCATAGTGCTGAATAACAGTATTTATCAGTGCCAAGTTAACATGCCACTTGGAAGAACATAAGAGCCTTGTATGACATGTGACATTTGCAGTCACCTCTGCAAACAAAAATTTAAACTTTGACGTTTTGCTAAATAATTTGCACAGATCATTTACAGAATATAAAGCCTGCTGCATGATCGGACTGACATGGCTAGCATTTTTGGCCAAAAAACTGCCACAAGGAACTCCACAATGGACAAACCTGGCCAAAGGTTGTTTCTGTTTCAGCAAAGCTTGTGACTCCATGTAACAAGGAGATGAGACGGATGATTCCCCAAATGCAATTCCTCTAAGAAGATCAATAGGCAGAGAATGTCGATCAAGAATATCTAGGATAAGGTTTGCAGCAGAAGTACCAGTGTCCTCCATTGGATCGAGAAACCCAATAAATTCCTCTTGCGGATGCATGTCTGAATCCAAGTATCGCAAAAAAAGGCTTAGCTGATGTGACTCAGAATTCTGAATGCTGTCTATTAATATAGAGTAGTACATTGAGCCTTGATTTACTTCCCTTGTGATCAATGATGTGATCTCATTACTCATTAGGCCAATAATTTCATGTTGGATTTCTGGGCTAGTGAAATTTTGGTTGGTCATGAGCCAGTATTTGAACACATCATTGTCTTGGCCTAAAAATTTTAGAAGCTCAAACAAACTTTCTTCAATTGATTCATGAGTTTGAAATGTGTGACCTCTATGAATCAAAAAACGTACTGAAGAAATCAGCTTGTTCAAGCAAAGAGTCGGAATAGCCTGTCTTACTTTTCGTTGCTGTTCCAAGGCAGCTTCTCTCTTCTGATTTTGTAAGGCGTGCATCAATTTCCAAGTGGCAAACTCATGGCTTTTAGACTTTTGGTGAGAACCAAACTTTTCCCGAGCTTTTTTCCAGTTAGAAAACCCCACCGCCGTAAATACGGAATCTCTTCGTCTTGTAGAGCCCAGAAGGCCCATGCTCTCAGCTTTTCCACAAGTAAAACAAAGAACACCTTTTAACTGGGGGTTATAATGAAGCCATGGGAAATCTGTATACCAAGCACTTTGGAACCTCAGTTTTCTGGTTCCAAAACACTGTGGGGGCACAAATTCTGCAGATGGCTGAAATGGCTTATCGACATCAAAAAATTTTGTTGTGCTTTCATCTATCGGGCAATGATAACTTGTATTGGAATCTAACACTTCTTCAGCAAACGCATTCAAACTCATATCAGCTTCATGAGAATGGCTGCTTGACTGTGTTACATCATCACTGTACAGACCAAAGCCTTTTAACCAAGCCTCCTCAGAGCAGTCCGTTTCATCCTCATCCTTGATTTCCTTCTTGATTATGTCCATATTAACAGGACAAAACCTTTTTTCTTCTACTGCTATTAAATCATCATCGTGAGGGCGTTTAAAAGGTGGATAAACAGAATCCTGAGAATGAAAAACATTAGAGGTAAATGATCATTTAGCAACTATGGCAATGAGTATTAGAATCATTTCTGAGTAAATCGAAATTAGAAATTGCAACAGCTAAATAAGATTTGCAACTTTACAATGCAGATCTCTTTGATTCCTTATTCCCCTCTGATATGGCTCTTCCTCTGTAGCCTACATATTCCATGATGCTTTTGCAGAGACAGGAAGGGTACAGTTTTATCACACTTAGGGAATATGCATGCTATGGAATCCGCATATAGAACCTCAAGCGGATTTCATCACGCGCCGCACCCACTTGAATTTCCGCCTGTCACGTAGGCACCATTATATGTTTAGGTAGATTTTGCCGTCTGCCTTAAGAATTGACATGTCAATTTTTGGACGGACGTCGCAATCTGGCAAAGTACAGAATGAAGCCTATGAGACGGGCAGAACTTCAAGTAAGGGGTGTGCAGCGGAATCCGTTTGAGGTTCTACGTAGTGTGCACATACACTAAGCTAGCTTTGGTCTGAGCCTTATTGAAGTGCAGCAAGTGATCAGTGACACTGAATTTCTGTGCTCTGACACTGCATAGTATATATTCCTATGAGCCACAGCTTTAGCCTATGTCCTTGCTCTTCCCCCTGACAACTCTTACATTGTGAAGCTACATCTGAGAGAAGTATCCTGGAGATTTTGCAGATATCAGCCAGGAACGTCGCTAAAAACACCCTTGTGGCCAATAAACGGCCTGTGTAAAAGTGACAGTGATCAGCCAAAGACTCGGTAAACGCCCAATTATCATCAGATCATCTGTTTAGAACCTGCTCTAAGATTTTTTTTATTAGCTACACATCTTCCTTTATAAACAGGGCACGTGTGACCAATAAAAATAAAGAAAAAATGTCAGCACAGATATACACACAGAGTAGTGCCCCTTTAAATAATGACGCACAATGTCAATCATCATGCCAGTGGCTGCACCTATATACCCTTCTGTAGACAATAAGCTGGTAGGTTGCTCATAGCCTTATTATGGCTGCCTGGTGGGGGCCCTATCACTTACCTATGAGGTCCTATAAACTCTAATAACAGGACCACATATGTAATAAGAGCTGAAGTGACTGGTAATAGAGATGTCACAGAGATGTATATGTACACCTATAACAAACTCCATTGCATCACATATACAGGTTAATGCAGCTGAAGGGAACGAACCAGGAAATAGGACGCAGAGACCAACCCACACCATATACACGTACAGGACAACATGGACGATCACTTACTGAGGTTCCTGCCTCCATAGCGGAGTATATCTCTCTTCACATATACAGCACAGACAAGACCTGCACATCCAAGGGTACAAACCACATCCTAGTGGGCGAAAGGACCTTTGATGACGTCATGAACATGTGATCAGAGGTGGGCTAAAGGACCTTCCATGGTGTCATGATCATGTGATCAGAAGTGGGCTAAAGGACCTTTGGTAATGTCATGGCCATGTGATCGATAGTGGGCTGAAGGACCTTTGATGACGCCACAAGCACGTGATCAGTCACATGCGTGGGAGGAGCTAGTAGTGCGTAGACTATAAATGGAGTAGCTTCCTATTCAGCACAGCAGCGCGTACACAGAGGAGTTACATGTAAAGCCCTGTGTACTGTATGGGTTATACACACACGGCTTTGCACTATACCTTACACACAATTGTGGCTATATTTTTTATAAACTCGCAGCTTTGTAGTGTATACAGTGACGCCATAGCTCTGTGAGGGCCGAGTACACACCTAGCTCTGTGTCATGTGCTTTATACACACCTGGCTGTGCACTGTCCACTGGGATTAACAGGCTGGAGCCTAATGGGCAGAGGGACCTGGAGCTCACTAGGATTTAGAAGCAGAGAAACTGCTATTCCTGTGTGTAAGGAGAGGCTATCATGGCCGCTACTGTATATACCACGCCTGTGCTTACCTGGAAAATACCGCTGTCTTCCGGCTCTTGTTATGAGGGAATAGTTGAGTAAATGGCCAGCAGAATAATTAAGCCCTGGTATAAGAGAGGGTTAAAATAAAGGGGTTATCTATAACTAAAAAAACAGCTGGCTTCTTACATAAACAGCACCTCAAATAGGTTATGTCAGGTATTACAACACAGTTCTAAGCTACCATGTCAGGATTATGGTGCATTAACACGGACAGATTTATCTGACAGGTCTTTGAAGCCAAAACCAGGAACAGACTATAAACAGGGATCAGGTCATAAAGGAAAGACTGGGAACTATCCTCTTTTTAAATCCATTCCAGCCTTTGGCTTCCAAAATCTGTCAGATAAATCTTTCTGTGTAAACGCACCCTTATGCTAAGTTAACACGAGGCGATTACTGGCCCGATTAACGATTTCGAAGTAAAAATTTTTTTTATAACGATCAGCGTTTAGACGGTACGATATATCGTACGGAAAAATCGTTTTGCGTTCCCGCCCAAAGCCCACCCCCCCCCGTTCAACCGCCGCCCCGATCGCCGCCTCCGCCACTCCGATCGACACCCCCGCCGCTCCGATCGCCATCCACGCCGCCGCCGCTCAGATCGCCCCCGCCGCCCCGGCCACGAGCATACGTTACCTGCTCCGCGTAGCAGGTCTTCAAATCCCCGGCTCCCCTCTTCAGCGTATTGATTGGCTGAAGAGATGATCCGGGAATTTCAAACGGCTCCTCTTCAGCCAATCAGTGCTCCTCTTCAACACTGATTGGCTGAAGAGGAGCCGTTTGACATTCCCGGCTCATCTATCTCTTCAGCCAATCAATGCACATCAGCACTGATTGGCTGAAGAGGAGCCGTTTGAAATTCCCGGCTCCCCTCTTCAGCCAATCAATGCACGATCGGAGCGGCGGGGGTGGCGATCGGCGCGGCGGGGGGCGATCGGAGCGGCGGCGGGGGGGTGGCGATCGGGGGGCTGCGGATGAGCGGGGGGCCGGGCTGCGACGACTGTTTACACAGAACGATCGGCGAATTTTTTACGAACGACGATTTAAGAACAAGTAAAAGATCAAAATGAACGATTTCTCGCTCGTCGTGCGATCGTTCGCCGCGTTTACACGTACGATTATCGTTCGAATTTGAACGTTATTGTGCAAATTCGGCCGATAATCGCTCCGTGTAAACCCAGCATAAGAGAGGCGCGGTTTCTGGAGCTTTGTTTTACAGCCTGTTAATCCCATACACCATGGCGTCCCTGAGGGGTACAGAAAGGGCCCTCTCTAAACAGCGGTGCTCTTAGCCACCACGGCCCAATAACCAAAACTGACCGCCATTTAAATGGCAATGCTCCCCGCTATGCAATCCCGGGAAGCCAGTCCATTGCACTTAAAGCGTAACTGTCATGTTTTTTTTTATTGCAGAAATCAGTAGTATAAGCGTTTTTAAGAAACTCTGTAATAGGTTTTATCAGCCAAAAAAGCCTCCTTCTGTACTCAAGAAGCAATCTCCCAGCCTCCCCCCCTGACTTCTTATCTGTGCATTAACAGGCAAACACGTCTTCATTACAGAGAAGCCAGTGAAGACGGGCTCTGCTCTCTCCATTGTAAGCCTATGAAGGGGGGAGGGGCTGGGGGAGATGAGGGAGCAGGAAGAGGTGACATAAGGGCAGCTGTTTGTAGACTCTCTGGGCACCTAAACCGCAGGATTCTGGGGTCAGAAAGGTCAGTGCTTATCTATGAACTTACTGAGAGAAGATTGCAGGGTGTTGTGCTGTGCAGAAATCCTCCGTGCTCAGTCACTCCTAACAGCCCCTCCCCTCTCCATAGCCACATAATGGAGACAGAAATCCTGCTTCATCTGATGTGAGGGGGGAGGCTGGGAGATTGCTTTTTCACTACAGAAGGAAACTCTTTCAGTACATAAAACCTATTACAGAGTTTCTTAAAATCGCTTGAACTGTTGATATTTAATGTTTTCAAAAAAATGACCCTGAAATGACGGTTACGCTTTAACGCCCAGGGCCTTGAGCAGCCTATGTACTTCACTGATCTCTGAACAAACAGTGTATTGCTCATAGAAGTCTCCTAAAAATTATATATAGTAAAAGTCCCATGCCATAATGAAAATTGAAATCACCCGTCTTGTCTTATTTATTTATTTTTTAACTAAAAAACCCGACAGAGTAGCACATTCACATTACAGCCGCAAAAAAAAAATTCCCCCTCAAATAGTCCCATAGACTGAAAAATGAATCAGAATAGAGCAATTTTATTTAGCATTTTCTTTTTAAACATTTCAGGTTTTTTTTTTAAGATATAAAATAAAAGTTATGTAAGTTGCCCATTGTTGTAATTGTACTGACTTAAAGAATATAGATAACATGTCAGATTTACCTCAGGCCAAATATTTTTGGCCTGAGGCCAAAAAGTAAGCGTGTCATTTGGTAGATTTGATGTCACAAAAAATAAGACCCCCAGTGGGTATGTAGGTGAAAAAATGCAAAGGCTATGGCTTTTGAAACACTAGGACAAATGTGCAAATACAAAAATTTGCTTGGGAATAAGGTTGTAAAATGGCAAACTATAGGGGGGTAGTGAACTTTTGGCGTTTCATTTAAAAAAAAAAAAAGAATAGTATGTATTAAGCTTAAAGCTTAGTTGTACAAGGAGCACAGGAGATTAGACAGCCCAACATACTCTATATGGGGTCATAAACTACTCTTTGGGTACACAGCAGGGCTTGGAAGAGAAGGGGCATCATTTTGCATACTTGGCACAAATTTTGCTGGAACAATATTTGGGTACCGTATGCATTTGCAGTACCCCATGGTACCCATACAGCGGAAACCCCCAAGAATTGACTCCATTTTGGATACTTCAAATTTTCATGAGGAACAAGGAATGAAAGGAGTATCATTTTGAAAATTTAGTGCAGAGTTAGCTTGAACTGTTTATGGGTACCATGCACCTTTGAAGTGCCCCTGCGGTGCCAGTATGGTTGAAATCTAGGGGTTTAATTAGGGTTTGGATCCCGTAGGTAAAGGAATAGGGCTGTACAGATCAAAAATGTATTTTGAATATTATGTACATTTAGCTAAAAATTATTTTTTTAAGCACCCCAAAATTAACTATGCAAAATGTACTATGCACTTAATAAGACAGTACCCCATACATTACCATATACTGTTGTTAAAAGGGAACTCCTGGTAGAGGTTAAAAAAATTAAACTTCTGCAGAAGCATATAGCATTACTTACCTGTCTATCCCAGTTTTGAAACTATCAAAAATCCATTTGTTTGTTGTTGTTTTTTTTTTGGGGGGGGGGGGGGGATTTGTTCTGTATTGTGTTTCTGTCCTTCCTGGTTCATCACTTCCCAAAATGCAATGCTTTCCCTCAGCTGACCATCACAGCCCCCACCCATCACAATCAGTAAAATTTGTGCTGCACCTGCTTCTGGCGGGTCAGAGATGGTGGATCACTCAGGGGATTGGGGGATCCAGCCAAGCCTCCTGGGAGATCACGCCCTGACCCCTGTCTGCATCATCAGCCTGTCCTCAGCAAACACACACAAAGTGAGACAGAGGCATGGAATATTTGTCTCCTAATTTGGGAGAGCAGTGAGAGCAGGAGACAATGTGAATTGGCACAGGGGCCATATCAGCTACCTGTACATAACTTTTAATGTACTTTTAATAGAAAACAAGTTTTTCTTATCCGGAGTTCCCCTTTAAAGCACACAGCAGAGCTCAGAAGGTAGCCATTTTTGGTGCAAATTTTGCTGGAATAGTTTTAGGGCGCCATGTTATATATGTATTCCCCCTGAGGCACCAGTTTACTGGGGACCATTGAAAAGGGACCTCACTTTGGAAACTACACCACTCAGAGAATTTTTCTAGGATGGGTGAGCATTTAGACCCCACAGGTGTTTTAGGAAAGTTTTAGAAATTTTGTTTCTAATATGCACGCTTAACTCAAAATGATTAATTTTGTCAGTACCCAATATTGTACTATGAACTGCTGTTTGGGCACAAAGTAGGGCCCAGGAGGGAAGGCACTATGTCACATATACACAACCCCTAAGATATTGGTACAGCAGGAACCCTTGCTAAGTGACACAATTTTGACATAATTAAAGGGTTTATTGAGCATTTTGACACCACACCCACTAGTGTTTTCCCAAACTTAATGCAAATTACATGGCGCAACATGAGAACTTATCATGTGCTGCCATTTCACTGCCGCATATCTTGCACCCTGCTTTTGCCCCTGGAGATGTGCATCCCATAAATTTAGGCCTGTAGGGCAAATATATTGGGGAAGTTTTTTTATGGAAAGGCAGTTCTCATGGCGTATGCATGTGCAAACATGGCACTAAAATTATCAATCCCTGTCACTGCAGTGCCACAGCGATTTAAAAGTTTCTATATCATGTTCCCGGCATGATACTGATATATCATACCACCGGGGAAACACTCCACTACAGGGCTTTCCTGTCTGTAGCATCTGTAAAATATGGGACGTGGAAATAAGCCCTTATGGTGTGTTTACACAGAGAGATTTATCTGACAGATTTTTTAAGCCAAATCCAGGAACAGACCATAAACAGGGAACGGGTCATAAAGGAAAGACTGAGATTTCTGCCCTTTTTAAATCCATTCATGGCTTTGGCTTCCAAAATCTGTCAGATAAATCTGCCTGTGTAAACACACCATTAGAGTAAGCACTTGGGGGACAGACTCATTTACTTTTATTAGCCTGTCTTTGTTTTTATTTTTATGCTTTTCACTATGTGGTATAAATAATGTGTTGTATTTATTCGTCATTGCAATTACAGCGATTTATATATGTGTATCACTTATTTTGCGATACCAAACACGTTTATTTATTTATTTTTATTCATAACATGGGAAAAGGGGGTGATTAAAACTTTTATTTTTAGGGGAGGGGGCTTTTTATTAATAAAAACACTTATTTTTTTTTACACTTATACACTTATAGTATAAGCACACTGATCTCTTATTGAGATCTATGCTGTAAAGTTATACAGCATAGAACGAGATAGGCACTCGATTGCTTCCGGCTGCCGCAGCCGTAAGCAACCGAGTGCCGAGCCGGGATCATCGCCATTACAGCGCAGACCCCAGCCGGGTGAAGACACGGGGATCGCTCCTCCGGGACAACAGCCCGGGGGGGGGGAGCGATCTCTGCCACTAGACACCACGGAACGGCTGCATCAAGTAATCGGATGCAGCTGTCATCTTTGACATGGACGTCAAAATAATGATCATGAAAATTATTTTTGGACGTCTTTTGCAAACAGCGGACATAATGTTTTAGTTGTTCACATGCAGTTTTTCTTTTTTCACCGTCCTTTCACGGTTTTTACTATTAAATTCAATGGACTTTTCAATTAAAGACACATCCAAAGGCCAATTAGTCCACCTAAAGTAGAATAATGTACCAACAGCCGTCATTGCACTGATGGGCGGCCAAACAGCAAAATGAAGGACGTAATTTTGAACTCAAAATGACGGACGTCATTTTTTTCTTTTCTAAAATGGAGAGGGAAAAACATAGTTGGAAAATAGCGCATGCCAGATTTAGGGTATGTGCACACTATAAAAATTTGGCAGAAACCTCAAGCGAATTCCACCGGGCGGCCTCCGCTTGAAGTTCCGCCCGTTCCATAGACTCAATGATCAACTGCATCAGATTCTGTTCAGTTTCCATTTCATTATAACGCTTATAAACCGGATATTTCTGTTTGATACTGTGTTTTGTTTCTCTTTTACTATATCTCACAGCTATAACATAAAGCTATAAAAATGAAAGGTAGCGCACTCCATCTAGTGTCAATCTAGGGTATATAAGTCCTATATGTTTAGTTAGAAAACATCTATCTTGAAAAATGTGATACTCGATATTACACTTCCTATATTTAACCCTTTCAGGACAAAGACCTTGATGTACCCCAGTGTTCATGGTAAGCATTTAAAAAAAAAAAAAAAACATGTTTCTAGAAACCAACAGATATTTCCTAGATGGTTTGTTATTAGATTTTGTATGAGTGTTTCTTAATGTGATACTATAGTAGCTGGAGCTACCACAGTGACAGATGCTGTAACAATAACTAAGAAGAAAGAAAAGGGTCTTTAGACTATGTTCACACAATATTGTTTTGCAGCCATCTTTTTGGATGGCTGCCCTTTTGACTGCAAAAGACGACAGCAAATAATGACCATAATCATTATTTGTGGTCGTCATTATCAAAAGACAGCCACAAAATCATCATTATGTGAATATAGCCTAAATATATAACTGTCTCTTTCCTCTTGCCACTATGGATGCAAAAATGCACCTGTGGTATGCTAGCAAAGAGCACCGGTTGGCTTTTTCTGCTGTCAGACAAAAGCATATTACTTGGAAATAAGTAATTTTTTTCTTAAAATAAAGCTATATTACCAAAGTATATAACTTTATATTAAAAACATTTAAAGGTCTTTGGTTTGATTCAACCAAGAACAAAATCTGCAGGAAGAGTCGGGGCCCCAGGAAACCAAGAGATACAGGACAGGTGGGCCCTATGGCTAACCCCCCCCCCCCCCACTGTCCCTACCTACTTGCAGTGCAGGTCCTAACTGACCGTCCAACACTGGGCGCCAGTCCATGCATTTCAATAAGTGCAAAACACAGACAAACAAAATACAGAACACAAAATAAATAGTACAAACAGGCTAAGGAGAATACCAAACAAGCAAAGGACAAAAACCAGAGATAGTAACAGAAAGGGCAAACAAGGTACAATGACAGTAGACTAGACAAAGTCACAAAGACACACAGAAGGACAGGACCAAGAAGACAGCAAGCAAATTTTGATTTTATTTTATTTTATTTTGTTTTAATTTATTTTGTCCAATATGGTGATGATTTATTTTGATTTAGTAAGGATATAAGATGCCATTCCCATGTATTCTACTCATACAGCAGTATGTAATTATGTTCAATGATTGATGTTACAAGTCATTAATGGCTCTATATATATACTATGTTATTTGTGATGTCAGTAGCTGTTGAGAAAGGCCCAGTGTGAGCCGCTATGCGTGCAGCTGTAATTAACCACGCTGAATAAACCTGTGTTGAGCAGAACTTACGAATGCATAGTCTTCATGCACATCATAGCAAGAAAAGGTGGACCAAACGAATAGAGGACAAAAGCCAGAGATGCAACAATTTAAATGGAGAACCAAAAGCCAGAGATAGTAGCAAGATGAACTGAGGACTAAGCGAGGCACACTGAGGACTAAGCAAGGTAAACTGAGGACTAAGTAAGATACCCGGAGGACAAAGTGAGGCACAGAACCAAAAGACGAAGACTGGTAAGAAAAAGGCCAGGGTCAGGAAACCAGAAATACAGATAGCAAATTAAAATGCTGGATCAAGCTGAACAGACAAGCTGGACAAAGCTATCAAGAACCCAGACTGAAGGGAGGGAGACACCTATAAGGGAAACCAAGTCCCGGACACAAAGCTCATAGAATAAGCAAAAAAACAAAAAGCAAGAGGGGAAGAGACCTGTTCATCAAAGCACAGCAGAGACAATTAGTGAGAAGGCCACAGCAAGGTAAGTGCAGGGAGAACTAAGAAGCATGGAACGGATCACAGAAGACATAGCAAAGAATATAATAAAACCAGGAATGGACTTAGGGCCAAAAGCGCAGTCTTTGGCGCAGAGGTCAAATCTTCACCGCAGATGGTGGCACTGATGCCTTTTCAGGCACGATCATGAGAGGAAGTTTGTATGATATTAGTGTGGTCATGTGAGTCTATGCATGATACTGGAGAATTAAAGGGGTTGGCCACTTTATAGTAAAACAGTTCAGCTTACAGTATTAGTAAGTGTACTGACTTAGCTTACTGACAGCAGCTCCCTATGTACCCCATACAGCTAAAAACATACTGTTTGGTTGGTTAATCTGTCCATAAGATGGCCAGCATGGAAGAGCATGTGATCATGCCCCGCTCCCCAGTATCCATCACTGAGCATGTATATGCCTATGGAGGACACTGGGGGCGTGGTATGGTCACATGCTTCTCCATGATGACCATTTTATGGACAGACTCACCACAGAGCAGGACAGTGCAGCACAGCCTGGAGTGTGATTTTAGCTCTATGAGGTACACAGGGAGCTGCTGTCAGTGAGGGCTGTGAGTACACTTACTAATACTGACCTATTTTACTATAAAGTAGTCAGCCCGTTTAATGTTTAAGCCGAACATTTTGTGCAGTTATGCATGCAAAATGTATTTATAACATAGCAAGATTTTGCAATGAAACTAATTTATATTATGAAATCACTCTGTATATGAGCCATTAAATTTAGCATGTCTGTTGCTTCTCCACAGAGGATTTAGGCTGGGTTCACGCTATGTATATTTGAGGCTGTATTTGGTCCTCATGTCAGGTCCTCATAGCAACCAAAACCAGGAGTGGATTGAAAACACAGAAAGGATCTGTTCACATAATGTTGTTATTGAGTGGATGGCCGCCATATAACAGTAAATAACGGCCATTATTTCAATATAACAGCCGTTGTTTTAAAATAACAGCAAATATTTGCCATTAAATGGCGGCCATCCACTCAATTACAACATTATGTGAACATAGCCTTTCTGTGTTTTAAATCCACTCCTTGTTTTGGTTGCTATACAGCCTCAAACATACAGCCTCAAATATACGTAGTGTGAACATAGCCTTATTGTGCAAGTATGCAACCAAATTCCTGCACAACTGCCAAGCAATCTCTGTATGTACTCGATCCTGGTGCTGCAGTTATACAACCTCCTAACAGGGTTATCTGGCGCTAGCGCATTTGAACATGTTGCTGTCATATAAGAAAACATAACAAACATATTATCCTTACCTCTCCATGCTCCCCCGGTGTCCTTTTGCAGTGTCTCAGGAGTGACCGCACACTCAGCCAATCACTGACTGAGACGGGACAACGCTGCGACCACTGATATGCTGAGTGGGCTGTCACTAATGAGACAAGCTTGTCTCGGAAGTAATGATGGCAACAGTCAGCGGGGGACATAGGCGACACCGCAGCAGGACACCGGGGGAGCGCGGAGAGGTAAGCATAATATGTTTGTTATGTTTCTTATTTAGCAGCAACATGTTAGAAATGTGTTAGTGCCAGATAACCCCTTTAAAGCAGGGGACTAGTGTCCATGAGAATTGAGTGCTCTGTAAACGGAATCAAATTAATTCTACTATAATCAAGGGTGAACATATAGAAACTTTATGTCTAAGCCCTAAGCAACCCATGTACTGTAAACTGGGAGACAATGGCTGGCAAAGTTTGGGGGATGTGATAAATCATGACAGGATGCACACGGTTCAAACTAAATATATTGTCAGTTTCTTTGCAAGATGCATTTCCTACATGACTAAGATTAAGATTTTGTTCCGATGTGTTTCACTGTGATGACTACTATAGCTCCCACAGTAATAAATGCCATAACTAAAACCGTATGAACCAGAGAGGGTCACTGGCTTGCTAGGAAGAGGGAGGGGAGAAGTAACTACAGTGCTGTGCCACAGAGGGCACACATTTATGGCAAAGAAATTAGTGGCTGCACTGCTTCTGTTGGTGAGAGGACAGAGGCGCTGTGCACAGATATAGAAGAAGACAGAAGTCAGCTGAAGCAGTACATCTACTCACCCGCTCCTGTAGTTACTGAGATCTGTGGACAGCTGCTGCTTCAGCTGACTTCTGTCTTCTCTTGCATCTGTGCACAACGTCTCTTTCTCCTCTCACCCGCCAACCCGAAGTGACTCAAGTTACAGATACTTCAGACCAAGAGGAGCACTGGAGGCCAGGGCAGGGGCGGTGGCAGGACAGTGGTGGGGTGGATGCCTTTTTTTGTGCTGTGTTCATGGGAGCACATTCGCTTTATAAGACACACTTGGTGTATCTTTGATTATTCAAATGCTTTATTAAAAAACACTTATGGGTACAGGCAGTTGTCCTAAATGATAAATCGCACAAACGTTACAAACGACAGCATTCGACAGCGTATCATGTCATTGCAAGGGAACAGCAATCTACATGGCCCAAAGGAGACCTCGGCTTAGGGGTTATGATGCGTACAACACTGCTAAGCAGGACAGCAGCGGTGTCCCTCAGTACACTACGTTGTCGATTAGCCAACCAGGCACCCAAAAGAAAAAACACAAAACTCCGCAACAGGTAGCTAAAGACTAAATAAAGAGAAAGAAGGAGAAAGAAACCAGCACAGTCCCAGGGGAGGGTTGGAGAAGAGGGAGGACCGGGTTCAAAGGAAGGCCATTCGGAGAGAGCCAGTGCACACGTAGAGCCTCTGCAGTCCCATATTTCAGTCAAGGCGACGCATAGGAGCGGTATAGGGGAGTGTCCATGAACGCCACCCAGAGCGACCACATAGCCGTAACCGCAGGGGGTGCTCCAATGTGTTCCGCCCTCAGTTCCTCCATACGATGGAGTTTCTGGATTTCAGCGAACCATTCCGACACAGAGGGTGGGTGCTCTGACTTCCATTTCCTAGGGATCACTGTTCCGGCCGCAAGGAGCAGGAAGCGAGTGATCCCTTTCTTACACTGTGAGAGAGTGCCTGGAATCATGGACAATAGGTAGATGGAGGGCTGATTAGCGAGACTCAACCCTGTTATCGCACGAATCAGCTCTGCAACCGCCGCCCAAAAACTCGTTAATTTAGAACAGTCCCACCATATGTGTCTCATGGTGCCCGGGCTTTGCCCGCACCGCCAACACAGCTCTGATACCGCTGGATAGTATGAGTGAAGTAGAGTCGGCACTCTGTACCATCTCGACATCACCTTAAAGTTAGTTTCCTGGGCCTTGCTGGCCACTGAAGATTTGTGGCAGAGGAAAAAAGCTTTTTCCTAATCAATTCTCGGGAAGGATTGATTCAGTTCCAGTTCTCAGCCCACCTGGTACGGAAGCTTGACGTCAGGGAGAGGCTGCGTCAGGATGGCATAAACAAGCGACACCACATGGGTAGGCACTTCTGTCAGCGCACAGAGCTCTTCAAAGGGCAATAGCTGTCTATGAAGTTGCAGCGAGCGAACCAATGTATTATAAAAATGTTGCAGCTGCATGCACTGCCAGTCATACCGCTGTAGGCGGTTTCGCTCAGGAATCAGTGTCCCAAGGGGCAACAGAGCTGAGGCTGTAACGGCCTGGGGAAATAGAAATCTACTGTCCATTGAGTGCAATAGAAAGTCCGTACCAAGTGTGCCAGGAGGGAAGTCAGGATTATTGAGAATCGGTGTGAAAGGGCTATCAGGAGTGAAGAGCAACGCCCGCGCCGATTTCCTATGGAAGATGGACATGGAAGTACGGGCAATCAGGGGCATGCGACCAAGCACAGCAGCAGCTCATACCACTGGCCGCACCCATAGTACTGTAGGAAGGGCGTATCTCGAGAGGGATTGTTCCAACTGGACCCACAGTTTGGTCGATGAATGGTGGAAGGCATCCAGTGTGCGAGCCGCTACTGCCGCTAAGTAATATTTATATGGATCAGGGAGTGCCAATCCACCATGCACCTTCTAGCAATTCTTGGACGGGCTCTCATCCAGACAAATCGCGAAAACAATGTAGAGAGTGCGAGGAAAAAGGCTCTAGGAAGAACTATGGGAATCGTCTGAAACAAATACAGTAGGAGTGGGAACAAATTCATCTTTATTATATTTATCCGCCCCAGCCACAAAAAGTCTTTGCGGTCCCATTTGGCGAGATCACCTATAAAGCTAGCTAAGGGTGTGGCAAAGTTTAGCTCATGGATTCAGGATAAGTCAGCTGGGACATGAATCCTTGGCCGTATAGCCATCAGGGCCCCGGTATTTGCCCGACGGGAGTGCAGTAAAGGGGTCTTCCAGAGCGGCTATGGAATCAGGGTCCAGGCTGGGCAATTTAGTGCGGAGGATATACTCCTGAATCTGGTGTAGCCTCAGGATGTGGAACTAAGTTATACAATGACTCATAATAGGCCCTAAACGAGGCCAAGATATCAGATGTAAGGCGGCGAATCACACCGTCTCTATCTTTGATAGACTGGATATATAGGGCTGCTCTTTTCTCTCTAAGGGCTCTAGCCAACATCCTTCCCGCCTTGTTACCTTCCGCATAGAACCTACTCATACAGATCTGCCGAAATCTCTGTTGCTTTTTATTCAGCAGGGATGTGAGTTCATGGCGAACCCTCAATAAATCCCTATACGTCTCTTCCTGTAGTGTGGCCTTGTGTGCAACCTCCAAAGCATGCAACTCATGCAGCAAACTCTTCAGTTTAGCAGCCGCTTCCCTCTTAAGGAGCGCACCATGTCTAATAAGCACCCCCCGTAATACACATTTCAGAGCGTCCCACTGTACTTGAGGGGAGGTGGAATCGCTAGCGTGGTCTGTCTGGAAGTTCGCTATCGCAGCGTGCAGTTCAGTCATACATTCAAGGTCCCGCAGTAGAGATTCATTCAGCCTCCAATTGTATGCTCCCCGAGTCAGGTCTGGCATGGCGAGACTGCACTGAACCGGAGCATGATCCAAGTGTATAACACTACCAATGGAGGTGGAGGAAACTCTAGGCAGAAGGTAGTGGTGCACAAAGATATAATCAATCCTGCTATATCTGTCATGTGGATTAGAGTAGAAAGAGTAGTCTCTTCACAAAGTTGCAAGGTGTAAAGGGCCTTTCGAATTTTATTTAGCTTAGCTTGGGAAAGGGAGGAGTGACCCGAAGAAGTATCTAGATTTGGTTCTATAGCTACATTAAAATCGCCGCATAGGATGATGTTACCCTGAGCGAATACAGTCAGTTCATCCAGAACCTTAATCAAGAAGCTATGTTGATTCAGGTTAGGAGCATAAACGTTGGCTACTGTGTAGGGCTTGTTTGGCTATGAGACATTTTATGAATATAAATCGCGCTTCAGGGTCTGTCTTGGTGTCTAGGACTTGACAGGACAGTGATTTGTGGAAAAAGACTGCCACCCCCTTGGACTTACTAATAGGGTTGCTACTATGGTGCCAGACCGGGAAATAACGAGAGGAAATGGTAGGCATACTGGCCTGGCTGAAGGGCGTCTCTTGAAGACACAAGATCTGGGCTCTCTGCTTGTGCATAGAATAGAGGACCTTGGCTCTCTTCTCCGGAACATTGAGGTCCTGAACATTTAGGGACACAATATTCATCAGCGCTATGGCCAAGGATAGTGGTGGCTCCCAGTAAACAAGGGGGAAAGGGAGGCACCGTGCTGGTGGAGAGAAAAGAAAAGATTAGAGTGAAGAAACAACATCAGACAAACAAAGTAGCATCCTAAAAGAGGTTGCAAAATACCTAACATGAGCAGCAACAAGTCTGCCATTAACAGGCGGATATAACCCGCTTCAATACCTATTGGGGGTAGGTACATGGTGGTTGGTCTAACAAGATGGCCTAACAGGGCAAAAGCCGCATCGGGCTGACAGTCTGAAAAACAAAAAATAGATCAATAAGTGTAGGGGTAAGCAAAATTGAAAGAACTAAGGGGAAAAAATCCTAAACTGATAAGGATATTAACATCATAAACATTGCATTAAACCAAGAGAGACATATAATCAGGCACCAGGGATTCTGGGTGGACCTCAAAAGCCCCAGTTCAGGCCTCAGGGTCCGATCTTGACATGCTGCGTCGCCTTCTGCGTGCCCGCTGTGGACGAGGGGAGAACTGCGGCGACCGTCTATTTGAGATGGAGGGGCCAGTCTGCCAGGCAACGGTGTTAGGGTCTTGCAACACCCTTTCCTACTCAGATAGGGTTACGTCAGGGAGGTCGAAAGCGGTGAGAAAAGGTCCCAGGTCCTCCGGTGTGCGCAATGTGGCGGTTGTCTCGCCCTGGCGTGCTATCAGAGAGAATGGGAACGCCCATCTCTAGGGGATATTCCGGGATTGTAGGTGAGAGAGGAGTGGTTTCAGAGCCCCTCGTAGCCTCAACGTACGCTGAGAGAGATCAGGATAAAAATGCAACTTAGCACCATTGAAATCCCCTTCAGGCATTTGACGCGCTTTTCTCATTATCTCCTCTTTGAGAGCATAAAAATGCACTCTGCATATCACATCCCGAGGTTTACTAGGGTCAGAGCTTGGAGGGCGCAGTGCTCTATGTGCACGATCAGTTTCCAGCGGGCAGTGGGAGGCTTCCCCAGCAGCATGTTGAATATACCGGTTAGCGTGGAGAGAAGGTCAGGAGGGCAAGTAGCCTCAGGCAAGCCTTTGATCCGTATATTATTTCTCCTATTGCGGTTAGCCGCCGAGAAAGTCACAGGAGGTCCACCTACACCGTTCTCTACATGGTCCTTTAGCGTCAGTAGCTGCTCAGTTGCAGGCTCAGTGGCGCGTAGTAGAGCTGGTAAGGCAGGGGTTAACGCTGGGCACAGTAATGAAGGGGGTCCTCTCACTACACACTCCTCTGATATGATCAGGGGCTCCTCTGCTTCTCCTGTTTGGAAGCTCTCAGATGTCGCTGCCGGATGCAGCGCTGCGTCCGTGTCTGTCTCCCCCTGGTGGGCTGATACCTCCTTAGCCGTCTTCCCGCCCGCCTCTCCTTCTTCCTCAGGCTGCGTAAGGGGCAATGGCGGCGGCCCGCTGCGTACTTCCGTCTCGGCCTGCAGCACCACCGAGCGCCGGTCTCGGCAGCCTCTGTCTCCCCGGTACCTGCTCCCGGACTCCCCTACTGCTCCCACCGCTGGGCACTCCTGTGACCAATCCGCCTGACTGCAAAGGCGGCGCTGACTTGATGACGCCGCGCCAGGCCAAGATGGCGCCCAGACCTCCGCCTCGCGCTCTGGATCCTCCGGTAAGCTGGTTAGGGGGGAGAAAAGTAGTTGGAGATCGGGACAGGGGGTACCTCCGGCTTCCCCGGTGTCTTCTTGGTCTTTGTATACTTTTTCAGCCCCATATAGCTGCAATGTGGCCCCAAACTCAGTCAGCCCTAGCAGGAGCTCCTAGCCCATGCGACCGGTTTCTTCCATGCCAGGCTCCGCCCCCCCCCCCCCCCCCCCACACACACACACACACTTGGTGTATCTTATAAAAAGTGTGTCTTATAAAGTGAAACATATGGTATACTAATGAAATGTCACTTACTGATATTTATTGATGTTCTGTTGTCTATCGCATATTGCAAGGTAAGGAAGCAAGATTAACCATAAAATATCACAATGATGGTTACTTTTTAAAGGAGAACTCCAGCAAAAAAAAAAAAAACAGTGCTAAAAAATTTATATTTACTGATCCCCATGCCCCTTCCTGCTCTCACTCCTGCAACAACCTTTCCCATGGGTCCTGACATGCCAGGAAGGTGGGAGAAAATAGTATCCAGCAGGAGTCTAGGAGCCTGCTTACTCAGCGCTGCGGGGCCCAAGTATACATTCTTTATTATGTGCCCCCTTCCCTTCACCTGCCTGCTGTATTATTTATTTATTTATTTATTTATTTATTTTTTATGGAGTTCGCCTTTCAAGGGAGAATGCCAGGAGCAAATTGTGTTTTGATATAAATAGTATAGACGTAAAAAATACTGCAAAAATGTCACAAACAAAAATGCCATCCATTTTGAGAAAACATTTCCAAATTTTCCTTTAGCCTTTTTTAAATAATACCTTTAGAACCAGACACATTTTCAGTTTTGCATTTCCGTTTTCTCTACTTACATTCAAAACTCTTTCATTTTTCCATCTACAGAGCCATACAGGGCTTGTTTTTTTTTTTTTTTTCAAACTTAATTTTATTGTCCTCGAAATGATGTCACAGGTGAACAACCGCAATACAGGGGCTGTACGCAGACAGCCTTTCGTAAAAGAAAGATTCTAACAAGTCACCTTACAGTGAATAAGCGGTGTCGGTGAACGCGTTGTACAAAAGACAAAAGTAACCCCCCCCCCCCCCACATACACACACAAAACTCCCCCCACCCACCCAGACTCGCGGATAAAGAGGGCTAGCAGGAGTCTTGCCTTTAAGGTATTATCTGCCTACACGGGTATCTGGAATGCGCAATACCCCCAAGGTACCAGCCACATCTTTCCTCATGTACTATGTTGTGTCTTTGAACGGTCGGACAATCTCATGAATTTCCGGAGGTAAGAGAAAAGTGACAATAAACCTTTTCCACTTTTTAAAGAACGATTTGACCCATTTTTCTCTGGCCGGCTCAGCATCTAGTTGGTTCATAAGTAGATATCTCTTAACCTGTTGGAGAACATGCTCCACTGTGGGCATATCCGATACCAGCCAACGGGAGAAGAGACAGCGTTTTGCTACTAATATAAAGATGTGTAATAACTGTGTAGTTTGCAAATTATCCAGGAAGATATGTAGCACCAGCAAATGTGGGTCCAGGGGTACAGTGAGGTGTAGCTTAGAACCTATAAAGGAGAGTAAGTTTCGCCAGAAAGTTGCTACCCTTGGAGAGGAATAGAGGCCATGGTAGAGATCAGTACCATATTCTGAACAATTCGGACAGGCATCTATTCTGTCCGGATGCAGCTCATCTCTAGGGAAGCTAAAGCCGTATGTGGCATGATGCATTATGCGAAATTGGGTCTCTCTCCACTGCTCATTAATAATAGCTCTCCTGACTGTCCCCCACCCCTTCAAAATCAGTTCTGTCAGGGCAGGAAGGGGAAGTTTATCCTCCCAGTAGTTGAACAAAGTATGGGACGAGCCTTTCGTGATGGCATTTCTCAAGGTGATAGAGAGAGAGGAAAGGGTGTGAACAGGGTTAGTTGTCATAACATAAGTTGCCAATGGGTTAGCAGTGAATTCCTTATTCAGATTACGTAATCTGGAGGAAAGAAAGGAATGCAGCTGATGATATGCTAAGAAATGCCCCTGGCTCAATCCATATTTGGATTGCATTTCTGGGAAGGTCAAGTATCTATGACCCGACATCTGCATCACATCAGCTGCCGTCCGAACCCCCCGAATGCATTTTGGCGGCCTTGCGGAAATTCAGGAAGGTGCCAAAGGTCCATATGTTGGCTCACCAAGCTATGGAGTCCCAATAATTTTCTACGGTGGTTCCAGGCCTTAATGGTATCCCTGAAAACTAGGCTAGACCTAATGTGTGACGGGAGTGCCCCGAACCTCGTATGAAGTAGGCCATTTAGCGACCAGGGGTGTGCTAAGCGAGATTCCAGTAGAAAATTAGAGTGATTGCTAGAGCCTCTGAGCCAGTCAACTCCGTGCCTTAATAGACATGCTAAATTATAGCTCCGTACGTCTGGTAGAGCCAGACCTCCTTTCTCCTTGGGCAGTAACAATTTCAGTCTTGCAATCCTGGGACGTTTAGAGGCCCATATAAATTTATGGTGCGTTTACACAGGCAGATTTATCTGACAGATTTTGAAAGCCAAAACCAGGAATGGTTTCCTTTATGACCCGTTCCCTGTTTATCATCTGTGCCTGGCTTTGGCTTCAAAAATCTGTCAGATAAATCTGCCTGTGTAAATGCACCATTAGAGAAGGCTGAGGTTAATGCCGATATGTCCCTATGGCTAAGAACGGATACAGCAGTCTGGCAAATCCTATCATTTTTAGCAAGGCCACTCTGGCCATAAGAGATAGTGGCAAATTTGCCCACTTGAGCAACTCTGATTGGATTTTATGTATCAGGGGAGGATAATTTAGCTTGTATATTGAGTTGAGGAATCGTCCAATTTTTATACCTAAATATTGATGGTTTCGGAAGTGCAGCGGACTGGTAGGCTTTGTCTAATGGGGAAAGAAGTAAGCTTAAGTAAGTCACTTTTATCCTTATACACTCTAAAGCCGGCCATATTGCCGAATTCTTCTAAATGTCTAAAGACCGCACCCAGGTCCCTAGTAGGGTTGCTAAGGAAAATAAGTAAGTCGTCTGTAAACAATATGGCCCGCAGCTCCTCCCCCCCCCCCCCCCCCCCACCTTGATCCCGTCAAAATCCCTGGCTAAACTCAATCTACGAGACAGCGGCTCGATGGCCAGGTTAAAAAACAAGGGGGCCAATGGGCAACCCTGTCGCGTCCCCTTGAACAGGGGAAAAGAAGGGGAAAGGAAACCAGTGGTATGGATCCTGGCCACCGGAGAGTGGTACAGATGTTGAACATAAGAAAGAAAAGCTCCTGAGAAGCCCATTGACCCCATCACTTTGAACATCCATCCCCAGCTCACATTGTCAAAAGCTTTTTCAGCATCAGGAAAGTAGAGCTGGGGATGGATGTTTCTCAGGGTGTGCCTTGACCTCGTCCAATACGGCCATTACCTTGCGGACGTTCATTACCGCTGATCTCCCTTTAATGAAGCCTACCTGCGATGAAGAAATAAGAGAGGGCATAATCACGGCTAACCGGTCGGCCAGAATTTTGGACACTATTTTGATATCCAAATTTAATAGTAAAATTGGTCTATATGAACTTGGAGTCTTAGGGTCTTTTCCTGGCTTCAGGAGAACCTTAATATAGGCCGTATTGGAAGAGCTGGGTATTGGGGAAGCAGAGAGATAGGTGTCATAGAGAGCTTTTAAAGTCGGTGTGATTTCAGGGCCAAGAATTTTATAAAAGTCCCCAGGCAGGCCATCTGGACCAGGGGCCTTGTGAGACTTTAGATGTGATATGGCGCCCTCAATCTCCTCCCCAGATATCGGTTTATTCAGAAATTCCCTGTCAGTGTCTGATAATGTCGGTAAGTTAAGGTCAGTCAGCCAGTCACAGTTATAGGGCTTGTTTTTTGCGGTACAAGTTGTGTTTTGGTAATTTACGCCATTCACCATTCATTAAAGCTGACATTATCAGCATTCCTAAGTTAGTAATAATACAATGATACCCACATTGTGTTGTTTTTGTTATGTTTTACAACTTTTTACCCCCAAAAAAATTGCTGTGAATCTCCATATTCTGACCCCTATAATTTTTTTCTGTCTACAGAGCTGTTATGGATATGTTTAACATGGATGTGTGATAAGACCATAAGCTTGCATATGTTTAGCACTCATACCTGGATGGTGCTTTATTCAACTAATAATCTGTATTTCCATGATCATACTTGCATTGCTGGAAGGATATGGATCATGAGAATTATAAACATGACTGTTAAAATGAGAGAAAAAACAGATGTCTGGAGTCCCCAAATAGAGCAGGATGTGGTATGTGATAAATATAGCTTTAATGTGGAACAATCCTCTTCTGAATAATACATATTGTATTAGTAATTTTTACTGTGTTAACTAGCAGCGGCTGGTACAGCCACAGTGAGATATCCCATTACTAAAATCTACTGCCTAAGCCACCAATGTAAAATGGCAGACAGTGACTGGCAAGGATTAGGGGATGTGGTAAATCATGACAGGATGCACACAATTCAATTGCCAGATTTTCTGGTTAGTAAGCTGCGTTTCCTTGATGGCTGAGGTTAAGATTTTGTTCATATTTGTTTCACTGTGATTATTACGGGGGTTACTCCCACAGTAATAAACGCCATAACTAAAACCTAGCTGCAATATAATCAGAAAGTAATTCAAATACTTTGTAATATTGCAAACATAAATAGACTGTCAGCAGGTTTAGGCTGTCCCATCTCAGGGTAGCATAAACTAGTGACAGAGAAGCTGAACAGAATGATGTATCACTTACATTGTTCTGTGCAGCTGGTTCTGAGATATACTTCTAATTAACGAGGACTCTGATCGCCACCCACTATTCTCTTCCATTATGCATACCTCCCAAGTGTCCCTCTTTTGGAGGGACAGTCCCTATTTTTGACTGATCGGCAGTTGTCTATTTATACTGTGTATTCAGTGTCCCACAGCCCTGCTCATAACTGCTGCTGAAAGCGTACATGTGTAGGGCTGCACAGTAATAACTTCTATTCAGTGTGTGGGATGAAGTATGCCTAAACTGCATTTTTCAGCGTTATCACTGTGTTTCATTCATTGACTGCAAGCATATG
Organism: Dendropsophus ebraccatus; assembly: GCF_027789765.1. Lineage (NCBI taxonomy): Eukaryota > Metazoa > Chordata > Amphibia > Anura > Hylidae > Dendropsophus > Dendropsophus ebraccatus. The sequence goes on from NC_091456.1 coordinate 44,245,348, forward strand.
CTGAAGGACTGACAACTTGTCTGTTTTTGGCTTAAGGAGCTGGTCTGTCTGGCCCTCCCTTCTTTCCTAGGCCTATCACAGCCTTAGCCAAAGTCTTGCCATCTCTCCAGACCAACCAGCTGTTGAGTTATCTCAGATCTCTCTCCACCAATGGGAGATCTCTCACTGTAGCATAAAAGTGTGGTTGGAGCAGGCCTAGGATGCTCAAAGCCTAGTTCAATCTGCTATTCCACAGTTCCTGTGGATGTAAGCCTAACTGTATCCAGAGGCACAATGTCGTATTCCAGGGGGCTGACCAATGGCCAGCGCTTATACTGCTTTCTGTTCCAGTTCCTGTGTTCCTGCTTGCTTAGCATGGATTGCTGAAACACCAGAAGTGTGACCACCACCAGAGGGATCAAGCCTGTCCACGCTGAGGAGGTCATTAGTCAGAGTCTTCAGTCAAGTCCTGCATTCTGCAGTGTGTCAACTGAGGTCAGAGTCTGGAGAAGTTGCATGTCACCAAAGTGCCCCTCTGCTTTTTGACAAATGTCGGCTCCTATAAGCTAATGCGCAGGTGCCATGTACTCCTGGATATGTCGCTCAACGCACTCTTTACTCTCTTTCTACGTCTTTCAATTAACCACAACTTAGCCAATGTTGTCAGGACCCTCTCCAGCTGAACACCATACACTTTAGACAGTATACCCCTAGTTAATCGGTCCTTTCACCCCTGCTAAAACCTTTAAGTCACCTTACCAAGAGACTCTTAAAGTCCTGCGTCAAAGGTCTACTAAAAGTCTCAGTAGATCTGCTAACGCAGAGGTCTAAACTATCTTGAAGATGACTTGAGTGCCAGTCCTGCTTGCAAGCTATTCTAAGGAAGTTGTTGTCATGAGCCCGCCTGAAAAGACATCAGTGCCACACTCTGTTGCGAAGATTCGACCTGTGCGCCAAAAACTGCGCGCCAAAAACTGCGCGCCAAAAACTGCGCTTTTGGCATTAGTCCTTTCCTGGTTTTCTTATGTTCTTTGCTTATGTCTTTTGTGATCCGGTCCATGTTTTCTTAGTTCTCCCTGCACCTTCCTTGTTGTGGTCTGTTCACTAAGGGTCCTATTCCACGGGCCGAGGAGGGCCCGATCAACGATGTAAATCTGCTAGATCGCCACTCGTTTACTGGACCTATTCCACGGCCCGATGATCGTTGAGTGAGGGCTGCAAGGACATCGTTACCGATGTCCTTGCAGCATCACACATTAACTGTCCAGGCTTCTTCTCCGCTCTGTCTTCCTCCCCGGGTCCCGCGCGCGCTCTATCTTCAGAATGGCCGGTCAGCTGACAGGCCGCCGCGGTCCCGGCCTGTGATTGGCTGAGCGCTCCGTCAGCTGACTGGCCATTCTGAAGATAGAGCGCGCGGGACCCGGGGACGAAGACAGCCCGGAGAAGAAGCCTGGACAGGTAATGTATTACTGCTGCTGCTTTTTCTTCTCAAATCGTCGGTTGCCCGCCACGCACCGCTATTCAACCGTAGCGATGCGCGGTGGGGGAACAATGATTTTAGGTCTGGCCCTAAATGAACGATCAGCCGATGACACGATCATCGGCTAATCGTTCTCTCTAGTTCACCGAACGATAATTGGCCGAATCAGGCCAAATGGGGCCGATCCGGCCGATTATCTTTACTGTGGAATAGGGCCCTAATTGTGTCTGCTGTGTTGTGATTGACAGGTCTGTTCTCCTCTGGCTTTCTGTGATTCTCTTGTGTGTTTCTCCTGCTCAGCCTATCAGCTTGGAATCCGGGACTTCTGATCCCTTATACCTGTGCCCCTCCCTTCACTCAGGGCTCTTGATAGCGTTGTTCAGCTTGTCTGTCTGCTAGATCCTGCCTTTCCTCAGATTGTCTGTATTCCTGGTTTCTTGTTCCCTTTGCTTGTTTATTACTTTCTTTGTCTTTTGGTTCAGTGTTCTCCTTTAGTCCTCAGTGTGCCTTGCTTGTCCTCAGTGTTCCTTGTGCTATCTCCAGTTCATCTTGCTACATTCTCTGGCTTTGGCTCCACCGTTACCTTGTTGTATCTCTGGCTTTGGCTCCACTGTTTACCTTGTTCGTCTGTACTGTGTCTTGTCTGTGTTCTGCACTTATTTGAGCGCAGGGATCACCGCCCAGTTGCTCGCCGCCATCTTAGGGCGGATTGTGGCAAGTAGGTAGGGACAGCATGGGGGGGTGTTAGTTATAGGGCCCACTTGTCCTGTGTCTCTTTGTTTTCTGGGGCCCTGACAGTTTTATCTTGTGAACTGTAATTGTATTGTGTATTGAACCTTCAAAAGACTTTTCAAGTAAAGTTTGTTGTTCTGCAGTTATCCCTAAACTTCTTGTGTGTCCTGCACCAACACACCATAGAAAGGGGTAGTTGGAACATTTCCCAAAGACCTGGGAAGAGCTAGCTACTACTCTGTGACAAATGCTGCAGTGGTACCGCAACACCTCTAACACCTGCATTATCACATCTTGCAGCCCCTGGGTTACCACATATATATACTGTGCAGACAGATGTTAGTTAGCAGTCAGATGGCAGAGGGAGTGGTGCAGCACGAAACCCATTATCCTGCAAATCAGGAGAACGGCTGAGCAAAATTATTCCTCTGTTTAGCATTTCTGTCACTAGTTTATGCTGCCTTTATTTAAGGCTATGTTCACATGATGTTTTTTCTTTCCTTCTTTCTTTCTTTCTTTCTCAAATTGACATCCGTCATTTTGCGTTTTGGGCCTCCGTCATTACAATGTTGTTAGCAAAAGATGTCCACGAATAATTGTCATGATCATTATATTGACGTCCACGCAATGTCCAATATTTAATACACTGTGCACACTGGGCGGCCTAGAGTGAACATAGCCTAAACCTAGTGACAGATTAACTGTACCCTAGATCTACACATTAGGATGGCCATAGGTCAAAGGGTTGGATCTGCCTGTTTTGCAGCTAAAGTAAAGGTGATCCAATTGCGAACCAAGATGCCTTTAGGCCATAAACCAAAAGTAGACAGAAATCCAATCCTGCGCATTTATGGTTACTCTCAGAAAAGCAAACCAGACAAGTCCTAACAGAAGCAGCACTGATGGCCTGTGCACTAGGGAACTAAATGTGATTATTACTATAACACAGCCATGGCTTTGAACATAAGAAAGAAATCTACTTTGAACGTAAGAAAAAAATATTTATGCTACCTATATAGACTGGGGGACATTGACGGAAAAAGTTTAGGGGATGTGGGAAGTCATGACAGGATGCACACAGTTCAAACTAAATATTTTGTCAGATTTTATGGTTAGCAAGATGCATTTCCTAGATGGCTGAGATTTTGTTCAAATGTATTTCACTGTGATTACTACGATAGCGGTTACTCCCACAGTAATAAATGCCATAACTAAAACCTAGCTACAATATAAGCTAAAATACAAACTTAAGCCACAGTTACACAAGTTACACAGTTACACAAGAGAAGCTGAGAGAAAGGGAGATGACCACAGCGCAGTGTGACCCAGAGCAGGTAAGAAGGGGGGACATATCACTGTGCTGGAGCCTCAGGGTCACGAGTACACCCGGAAATGCCCGACAGGGAGCCCCTCTCTGGCTGCCACCCACCGGTTTGGGGGAGGGATTCACATTATTATGACGGGAATCTCCGTTCCTTTACAGTAAATAGTGGTGCACAATGCACCTGATCCAAGTGTAAAAACCGATTAAACACATTTACATTGTTCCCTATGGTAACACACAACTGGTTTTGGTTCTGGGACAGCCTTCCGAAACCGATTGTGTCTGAGAACAGAGGTATTACTGTATTTCATAGCTGACTGAGGACCATGAGGAAAAGAACTGTAAACATATGTTAAAATGAGAAAAACAGATGTATGGAGTCTTGATATAGAGCAGGATGTGGTTTATAATAAATATAGCTATAGTTAAAGTGTGGAACAATCCACTTCTAAATAATACATTTTATATTAGTAGTTATCACTGTGTGATTATAGTGGGAGCTGGTACAGCCACAGTGAAATATCCTATTACTAAAACACAGCCATGGCTTTTATCAACTATTCCCAGAACAACTTTAACTGTGATCTACTACATAGGTAAAAGAATAACCGAGCTTTGTTTTCCTTAGAGTATAAAAAGAAGACAATGTATGCAACATACTCCACTGATTCAAGTGCGTTTCAAGTGCTTCACCTGCTCATAGTGATTTCCTATACTAAATTCCATTCGCAAAAGAGCTTGTAAGTATCAATAAGATTTGAAAGGTACATATAACCTCAACTTATTGCCATGAGTGGCCAATTTACCTTACACTTGGTATGTGATACAATACAGCACAATATTAATGAGTGGAATTTAATATCAAAATTCATCAATAATTGCTAGAATAGATAAAACATGGGATGTTATTAAATAGAAAATGGGATATTATTAAGCTCCTTACACCGACTTGATTCATGCCTACTTTATTTTTTTTTACTTAAAGCAAATGTACCTACAGATGTAATAAAAAATATTCAGTATGACCTGCTTGGCACTGCCACACTCATTCTAACAAGGCCGTACATTCTTCATTCCGAAGTCTGGTTCCCAAGAAATCCATTATTTTCTAAATATGCAAATGTGCTTTTCTAGTGCACTAGATGATGTCTAGTCTTTTAAGTGGCAGAGAGGCGATCCAGCCCTGAAGAGACATGGGGAGAGGTGAGTTAATAACCTTTGTTATTTTTCCCCTGTGCCTCTGCCTTTAAAAAAAAAAAGCCTGGAGCCCATACTTCTCCTTTAAAGCGACTGCCCCCCCCCCAACCGTTTGTACCTTCGGATAGCTGCTTAAAGGGTAGCTTCACATGATTCGCGGCAGATTTCACGCTGTGAGTTTGCAGTGAAATCCATGGCGAATCCTGGTACTGTGATCTTCAATGGGGTTACATACCGGCAGCAGAATTTTCATTCTGCTGCGTGTATATAACGCCAGCCCCTTTAAACCCCCCTGCCTGCAGCATATATTACCTGGTCCGCGCTCCGGCTGCATCTGAGGCTTACGGCTCCCATAGGTCCCGCTCAGCCAATCCGTGCACCACAGTCACTGATTGGCTGAGCGGAACCAACAGGAGCCGGAAGCCTCAGGTGCAGCTGGAGCGCGGATCAAGTAATGTCTGCAGTGGGGGGTTAAAGGGGCCGGTGACATACACGCAGCGGAATGAAAATGGGGTATGTAACCCCATTGAAGATCACAGTACCAGGATTCGCAGCAGATTTCACTGCAAACTCGCAGCGTTAAATCTGCTGCAAATCCGTTTCGTGTGAAGCTACCCTTAACCCCTTAAGGTCAAAGCCTATTTTCGTTTTTGCGCTTTTGCTTATTCCATTTTAAGTTTAAAAGTCCATAGCGCTTGCATTTTTTCACCTAGAGACGTATATGAGCGCTTATTTTTTGCGAAACCAATTGTACTTTGCAATGACAGGCATTATTTTTCCATAACATATGCTGCGAAACCGGAAAAAAATCATTTGCGCTGTCAAATTGAAAAAAAAAACTAATTTGTTTTGATTTCGGGGAGTTTTGCATTTACGCCGTCCGTCCTATGGTAAAACTGACTTGTTATGCATGTTCCTCAAGTCGTTACGATTACTATGATATATAACATGTATAACTTATATTGTATCGGATGGCCTGTAAAAAATTCAAACCATTGTTAACAAATATACGTTCCTTAAAATCGCTCCATTCCCAGGCTTATAGCGCTTTTATCCTTTGGTCTATGGGGCTGTGTGAGGTGTCAGTTTTTGCACCATGATGTGTTCTTTCTATCGGTACCTTGATTGCGCATATACGACTTTTTGATCGTTTTTTATTACATTTTTTCTGGATTTGATGCAACCAAAAATGCGCAATTTTGCACTTTGGAATTTTTTTTGCGCTGACGCCGTTTACCGTGCGAGATCAGGAATGTGATTAATTAATAGTTCGGGCGATTACGCGTGCGGCGATACTAAATATGTTTATTTATTTATTTATTTATATTTATAAAATGGGAAAAGGGGGGTGATTTGGACTTTTATTAGGGGAGGGGATTTTTTATTAATAAAAACACTTTTTTACTTTTTTTTACTGTAACTAGAAGCCCCCCTGGGGGACTTGTATATAGACAGCACTGATCTCTCATAGAGATCAATGCTGTGTATATACACAGCAAAGATCGATTAGATCGGTCATAGATTACTATGGCCTGCTGCAGGCCATAGCAATCTATTGCCGAGCCGGGATCAGCGTCATTCCGACGCTGAGGCCCGGCACGGGCAGAAGAACGGATCTCCCCCCGCGATCGCATCGCAGGGGGGAGATCCGTCCCACTAGACACCAGGGACGTGCGGCGCAGTGCCTCTAAATGCAGCTGTCAGGTTTGACAGCTGCACTTAGAGGCTTAATTAGCCGGCGCGGCAACGGGACCCGCGCAGGCTAATAGAGGCACTGCCCGGCTGCACGTGTCAGCCGGGATCAGCGCCGTTCAGAGCGGGGTCCCGGCGGGACCCCGCTCTGAACACCCCGAGCGGCACCATGACGTGTCAGATACGTCATGGGTCGCTAAGGGGTTAATGCAAGATCTGTCCTGGGTCCATTCAGCAGGTGATGTGGTTATTTTCCTAAAAACAACTTTTAAACTTACATCCCTGTGTCAAATTGGCATGGCCTAGAGTACCCATGCTCGAGGCCTGCGCCGCCTCTCCATCCCTTCTCCCCGACCTCTTCACCATTAAGAATGCCCCTGGGCAGGGTTTCTCCTATTCATCACTTGTCTAAACACTGCACATGGACCTTAAGGATCCACCACATGTGCAGTGTTCAGAGAAGTGATGAATAGGAGAAATCCTGCCTGGGGCGTTCCTAATGATGAAGAGGGTGGATAGGAGGTATAGAGGTGTGGTGCAAGCCTAGGGCAATTTGCAACAATGGCCGTGATTAATTGAAAATATACATTGTGTGGACTTAGCCTTAGAGCGCATTCTAAATAAAGAGAAACAACTGTCCAGAGCAGTAGCAAATCCCCATAAAAACCCAATGTAACTTTCTGAAACCAGTTGATTTGAAAGAAAAAGATTTTCGCTGGATAACCCCTTAAAAAAATGTGTTTATCCACTAAATGTTAAAGCCTCCGTTTCCTATGAAACCATACAGGAAGGAGAAGAGAAAAAAACTGCTCCATTGGGGTCATATCTAACTTGGCTTGTGGTTGAAAGCTAACCACCCATCTGAAGACTACAAAATCTAGTGTATTATAACAAATTATACAGTAAGTGGATCTGACGAGTATTTTTGAACAAGCCTGTAACACTGTGAGACTAATAATTCCCACCATAACCTGTCACTGCCAAATATTCAGCATCATATATTACCTATATCTTCTTACTCTGTTCATCAATCTATTGGACTCCATAAATAATAAGGTACAGTAATTTAATTGTAGGATCTGAATTTTTTAATTATTAAATTTCCATACTTATGATTAACCCTTTTCATATGAGCCATGTTTGTTTTTTACTGTTATTAGGCACTGGGCATGTAGGAGTGATGTAAAAAAAAAATATCTGGAAATCCGCATTGTAGAAGGTTTTTGTACGAGTCTGTAATAGTGTGGTATATAGCGGGTACGGCTCACAGTGACACACACTGTTACAAAAACCTATTATATATTTTTAGAAGTTGCTTTTTTCTGAACTTGCACAACCTATACCACCAGGAACAACTGTAACTATATATAGATGAAGACACTTGTGTAAGTTATGATGTAACAGTTCTCTGTTAACAGCCCCACAGCAGGTCAGGTGACATTGTGATACAAAGTGATACTCTGGTGAGTAATTTTTAAAAATAATTTGTTTAATACATTGCTTGAAATTTTCACACGTTTGGCAATGGCCGTTATTTCATACTCAAAATAACAGGCATTATTTTGAGTTTAAAATAACGTCCGCCTTTACAATGACGTCCGTTTTTATGGACATTGGATCATCAGGGTATGATCACACAGCTCTTACAGTAGCGGGTGTCATGGCGTGGTAACATCGCTCTGCCTACCTCTCAACAATAATTATGGTGCCGTATATCCCTGAGGATCCCCTGTAGAGATAAGCGAACCGGGTTCGGTTTCGAGTCCATCCGAATCCCAACGTTCGGCATTTGATTAGCTGGGGCTGCTGAAGTTGGATAAAAAGCTCTAAGGTTGTCTTGAAAACATGGATACAGCCAATGACTATATCCATATTTTCCACATAGCCTTAGGGCTTTATCCAAGTTCTGCAGCCACCGCTAATCAAATGCCCAAAACACGTTGGGATAAAAGTTAAAGGACAACTTCGATGCAAAACTTTTATGTCCCAATAGAAGCACAGTACAAAGTTATATAACATTGTACTGTGCTTCAACTATCGATTTTCACCCGTTCCCTATTTCACCCTATGAGTCCTGGATCCCCCACCCGGAAGTATTCACAATATACACTTACAAATTCACTGTCGACCCTGCTGTACTCCGCGTCGGCCATTTTGTGATGATGTTGTCACAGGAAATAGGCCGTCTTGACTGCTGCCCGTCTTCTCCTGTGTTCCGCCCACCTCTACATGTCGGCAGTGACGTCGCTTACTCAGCCGTGGTTGGCTGAGAACGCGACTGGCCATCTAATCTTCGGCAGCCAATGAAGAGCCATTCTGTGCACATGCGCACCAGTACTACAGTAGTCCTCAATGTATGCACCTTCTCTGCATGTTGCACCTGTGCGAATAGCGCAGTATTAGCCAATGATGAAGCGTTCTTATTGTAGTGGGCTTGCTAATGTAATTAGCAAGCCCAGGTTATAAAAAGACCTGTTGAATTAAAAAACTTTTAGTAAAGTTTCTGTGTGTCCTGTGGTTTATTTGAGAAAAGAATCGGCCCCAAATTCACAAATTCATACATACTATATATATATATATATATATATATATATATATATATATATATATATATATATATAAATGTAGACACGAGGACGGCACTCCAGTAGTGTAAAGTGAAGGTTTATTCACCCAATCACAAACAGCGACGTTTCGACTCTAACATGAGTCTTTTTCAAGTCTTGAAATGCCATGTTAGAGTCGAAATGTCGCTGTTTGTGATTGGGTGAATAAACCTTCACTTTACACTACTGGAGTGCCGTCCTCGTGTCTACATTTTGGTTATCCAGAGGAGTCGGGGATCGACTTTTGTTGGGACGTGCACCCACCAGCTTGAAGCTGTTCTTGACTTAAAGCCAGCACAGTGCCGTCCATCTACATATATATATATATATATATATATATATATATATATATATATATAGTAATAGCAATAATTTTATATGTCTTATTGCGGACGTACTTGCACTAAGGACTATATATATATATATATATATATATATATATAAATATATATATATTTATAGAATTGGTTAAAAAAAACAATATTCTGGCTGTATCATGAATATATATATATATATATATATATATATATATTTATTTATTTATTTATATCAGTCTTAGAAAGTTAATACGCTTGATTCCCTGCCCTTCAATAAAAAAAAAATGCAAAGCTCCTCTTGTAAAATTAAAAAAAAAATTTCAAGGCAGTTACTTGGACATTCGTGTAAAGTGTCCTTTATGGGACATTCGTGTAAAGTGTCCTTTATGGGACATTCGTGTAAAGTGTCCTTTATGGGACATCCAACCCCAAAAAAATAATCAATCAGCAGGAAACATTTTGTTAGCAGCAGCAACTATTTTAACCCTTTGAGGACCAGGCCCAAAATGACCCAGTGGACCGCGCAAATTTTGATCTTAGTGTTTCCGTTTTTTCCCTCCTCCCCTTCTAAGAGCTCCAGCACTCTCAGTTTTCTATCTACAAGCCATGTAAGGGCTTATTTGTTACAGGAATAGTTGTACTTTGTAATGGCGTTATTCATTTTACCATAACATGTATGATAGAATTCCAAATATATTATTTATGAAGATATAAATAGGTGAAATCGTAAATAAGAATGCAATATGGTAACGTTTGGGGGGTTCCTGTGTCTACGTAATGCACTATATGGTAAAAGCGACATGATACCATTACTCTATAGGTCAGTCCGAACACAACCATATGCAGGTTTACGCAAATTCTCTAATGTTATATATTTTTTTTAAATGAAATCCTTTTTTTTGGCAATTAATTATAAATAAAATGGGACTATTGTGACGCTTATAACGGTTTTAGTTTTTCACCTACGGGGCTGTGTGGGGTGTCATTTTTTCCGCCATGATCTCTAGTTTTTATTAATACCATATTTGTGAAGATCGGACGTTTTGATCACTTTTTATTAATTTTTTTATATATATAATGTAACATAAAATCGGTAATCCGTTCACTTTTTTCCCTCTTTTCGTGTACGCCGTTTACCGTTCGCAATGACGCTTGTTATATTTTAATAGATCGGACAATTACGCACGCTACGGTATATTATATGTTTATCTATTTATTTATTTTTATATGTTTTATTTATATAATGGGAAAGGGGGGTGATTTCAACTTTTATTGGGGGAGGGGTTTTGGGGTAGTGTGTTAGTGTTTTTAACTGTTTCTTTTTTACACATTTGAAGTCCCTTTGGGGGACTTTTACTTTCACTAGTTTGATTTGTACACTGATGAATGCTATGCCATAGGCATAGCATTGATCAGTGTTATCGGCGATCTGCTCATTGAGCCTGCCTGTGCAGGCTTAGAGTAGCAGATCGCCGATCGGACCGCACGGAGGCAGGTGAGAGACCTCCGGCAGTCCATTTTACCGATCGGGACCCCCGCAGTCACACTGCGGGGGTCCCGATCGGTAAGTGACAGGGGACTCCCCCTGTCACTTACACTTAAACGCCGCGGTCGCGCCGCGATCGCGGCGTTTAAGGAGTTAATGACACGCGGCAGCGCGATCGCTGCAGCGTGTCATTACCAGTGAGGTCCCGGCTGCTCACTGCAGCCGGCCCCCACCTGCTATGAAGCGCGCTCCGCTCCGGAGCACGCTTCATAGCGGGAGAAACACCCAGGGCGTACAGTTACGCCCTAGGTCGTCTGGGGACAGACTTCCATGGCGTAACTATACGCCCTGGGTCGTCTAAGGCAGTGATTTTCAACCAGTGTGCCGTGGCACACTAGTGTGCCGTGACACATGGTCGGGTGTGCCGCGGGGAAAGTTCCCCAAACGATGGTGCCCCTGTGAAACAGGAGAAAACAATGGGAGAGAGAAACCTGGGGATGGGGGAGAAACAGGGGAGAGAAGCAGGGGGGAGAGAAACATGGGGATGGGGGAGAGAAACAGCGGAGAGAAGCAGGAAGGAGAGAAGTTTGGTGGAGAGAAGCAGGGGGGAGAGAAGTATGGTGGAGAGAAGCACAGGAGAGAAGCATGGGGGAGAGAAGCACATGAGAGAAGCATGGGGGAGAGAAGCAGGGGGGAGAAGTATGGTGGAGAGAAGCAGGGGGGAGAAGCATGGGGGAGAGAAGCACAGGAGAGAAGCAGGGGGAGAAGTATGGTGGACAGAAGCACAGGAGAGAAGCAGGGGGGAGAAGTATGGTGGAGAGAAGCACTGGAGAGAAGCAGGGGGGAGAAGCATGGGGGAGAGAAGCACAGGAGAGAAGCAGGGGGGAGAGAAGTTTGGTGGAGAGAAGCACAGGAGAGAAGTAGGGGGGAGAAGTATGGTGGAGAGAAGCACAGGAGAGAAGCAGGGGGGAGAAGTATGGTGGAGAGAAGCACAGGAGAGAAGTAGGGGGGAGAAGTATGGTGGAGAGAAGCACAGGGAAGAAAACAGGCCCAGGTTTCACACTGAGTGAGTATAAATACATTTAGAATCTATATTATTAACTATATGTATAATATGTACTGTTTTAGTGTTATTTTGTGCCATTTTGGTTGGTGGTGTGCCCCGGGATTTTTTAAGTATAAAAAGTGTGCCGCGGCTCAAAAAAGGTTGAAAATCACTGGTCTAAGGGTTAAGTGGGAACATTTTTTTTTTTTTAATTCTGAATTTTTTTAAACTACTCAATATACCGAATATTTTAAAAAAGCACTTTAAAAAAAAAAAAAATCAAAAGCAATTTATTTTCCCTGCCGTGGATAATGAATGGAAAAAAGAGAAAGCTCAAGTTTTAGCCGAATTACATGAATCCCCAGCCTATTTAACTGGAGACAGCCAGTGCGACTCCCCGGGATATTCGGCCAAATATTGCATATACAGCTTCATGGATGCTGAGAGTAAAAAAATCTGCACATTTTCTGTTGAGCAACTGGTTCCATCTACTTCCTCTGTAGCTCTGGAAAGAAAGGCATTTCAAAACTGTCTGCAAGAGGTCTTGGATCAAGATATTCGAATAGTGTTGCTTGCGACAGACCGCCATGTTTCCATCTGGAAATTGTTAAAGGTTCATTATCCGGAGGTAGAGCACCAGTTTGACGTCTGGCATATGTCAAAGTCCATTGGCAATAAAATTTACCATGCGTCAAAAAGTAAACATGGAGAAATATTAGGAAATAGGGTACAGCCAATAAAAAACCATATGTGGTGGTGCTCTCGCCATTGTGATAAAAATAAAGAGGTTTTGGTAGAAATGTGGAACAGAACAAATGAACATTCGTGGAATGAGGATATGGTCACCAAAACATGTAATCACCCACCATTATCCGACGAAAAACTAAGCCAAACAAAGTGGCTTAAAAAAAATACTCCTGCTCACGACGTTCTTACAAAAATAGTCCTCAACCCATTGATTTTAAAAGACATTCAGCAATTATCTCACTTTTGTCATACTGGAGAAATTGAAGTCTATCACAGCCTTTGCTTGAAATACCACGCGAAAAGAATTCATTTCTTCATTGACTCTATGGTGGCAAGAACACAATTAGCAGCTCTGGACCATAACAGGAAAGTTGGTAGAATTCAAGCAAAAGTCAAGAAATCAACATCGTATGGAGAGCCAGAGCTTGGAGAGTTGGAGCTCAGAGACATAAAATGGCTTATTCAAAAGGTCGGAGGTCATGGGTACTCAAGACAATATATGAGCCAACCTGCCAAGAATTTCTTTATGACATTATGGTGGTCAGTGTAGTTCTGGATCCAAAAACAAGCAATTGGGAGTCAAGAAGAGCTAGTTTGCCTGCAAATATGGCACCAGTCCCCAGACCAGATAAAGAAGGTTGCTGAACACACTTCACGATTTCAATAACTTCCTAACAGACTTACTGATAAACAATCACTGAAAGCTTGCCTGTTGAGAACTTGCAGACTTTACGAGTCAACAATCCTGGCCTTTTTGTATATAAAAAATACTTCAATACTTCCATAAAATCCAAGAATTCATAAATTGCAACAGCCATCATGTTGTTTACATAATTAGGTGCACTATATGTAAATCCCCTGAAATATGTGGGGTGCACGATCCGACCCCTGAAAAAATGAATAAGTGGCTGCAGTCTGAATACCTCCGGAGCCTCTAAACATTTTCTGGATCATCATGCGGGGGACATTACAGGTTTTTCCTGCTATAAAATAAAAAAAGTTAAATATCCACACCGGGGTGGAGATTGGAGAAAAAAACTCCTACGTATGGAAGCTGAGTATATCTTCTGATTAAAGGGGTAGTGCGGCGGTAAAGAATTATTCACAGAATAACACACATTACAAAGTTATACAACTTTGTAATGTATGTTATGTCTTTGAATGGCCCCCTTCCCCGTGTCCCACCACCCCCACCCGTCTACCCGGAAGTGTGGTGCGCTATACATACCTGTCACGTGCCGACTCGTCTCCGATCTTCAGTCTGCGAAGCCGTCTTCGGACGGCCGGGCCGAATCCCTCCGACCATCCTGAGTGCCGGCCGCCCTCTGCCGCGTCATCAGCTGCTCAGCCGCGATTGGCTGAGCATAACTGTGCTCAGCCAATCGAGGCTGAGCAGCCGATGACGCGGCCGCATCGCAGACTGAAGATCGGAGACGAGTCGGCACGTGACAAGTATGTATATCGCACCACACTTCTGGGTACACGTGTGGGGGTGGTGGGACACGGGGAAGGGGGCCATTCACAGACATAACATACATTACAAAGTTGTATAACTTTGTAATGTGTGTTATTCTGTCAATAATTCTTAACCGCTGCACTACCCCTTTAAATACACGAGCCCCATGGGGGATGAACTATAAGAACGATCTGTGTGATCATGTGTGGAAATGTTCTTATGAATAATTTCTTTAAAAAAAAAAAAAAATTCTATTTGTGTTGTTGTGCAACTATGTATATATATTCATTTATTTTTTGTAGTCAATGGACTTTGAATTCAGTACGTCATTACATTATAAGGCTGGGTTCAGTCTATGTATATTTGAGGCTGTATTTGGTCCTCATGTCAGGTCCTCATAGCAACCAAAACCAGGAGTGGATTGAAAACACAGAAAGGCTCTGTCCACACAATGGTGAAATTAAGTGGATGGCCGCCATATAACGGTAAATAACTTCCATTATTTCAATACAACAGCCGTTGTTTTAAAATAACAGCAAATATTTGCCATTAAATGACGGCCATCCACTCAATTACAACATTATGTGAACAGAGCCTTTCTGTGTTTTCAATCCACTCCTTGTTTTGGTTGCTATACAGCAGGGGTCCTCAACTGGCGGACCGCGGTCCGAACCCGGACCGCGGAGGCCAGCTGTCCGGACCCCTGGTCAGATCTCCTAACCGCCCCGGGACGGACCGGATCCGGGGTGGTTAGGAGGTCCCGCTCCTCACCGCAATGCCTCCCGCGGCAGTGTCGGCCCGGCCCCCGGCTGATACGCGCTCTCTGGGGACGTCCCGGGGATTCCCCAGCAGAGCGCGCACCATAGACCACGTCGCTGGCCTGTACTTCCGGGAAGTTCCAGCCGGCGGAGTACGCTGAGGTCACTGGTGCGCGCTCTGCTGGGGAATCCCCGGGACGTCCCCAGAGAGCACGTATCAGCCGAGGCCGACAGGAGATAAGAAGAAGACAGGCGCAGCCGGAACGAGGTGCTAGGTGAGTTGTGGTTTGCTTGTTTTTTTGTCTGGGGGCCATCTATAAGGGGAGAGTGCACTGGGGGGCTATATACTACAGGGGAGAGCACAGGGGGCTATATACTACTTGGGGGTCTATATACTACTGGGGGGAGCTCACAGGGGGCTATATACTACAGGGGGACAGCGCACAGGGGGGCTATATACTACTGGGGGGCTATATACTATTGGGGGAGCTCACAGGGGGGCTATATACTACTGGGGGGCTATATACTACTGGGGGGAGCTCACAGGGGGCTATATACTACTGGGGGGGGCTATATACTACTGGGGGAAGCTCACAGGGGGCTATATACTACTGGGGGGAGCTCACAGGGGAGCTATATACTACTGGGGGGAGCTCACGGGGGGCTATATACTACTGGGGGGAGCTCACAGGGGGCTATATACTACAGGGGGAGAGCACACAGGGGCTATATACTACAGGGAGAGAGCACAGGGGGGCTATATACTACTTGGGGGAGCACACAGGAGGGCTATATACTACTGGGGGAGAGCGCACAGAGGGGCTATTTACTACTGGGGGGAGCTCACAGGGGGCTATATACTACTGGGGGGACAGCGCACAGGGGCTAT
Source organism: Dendropsophus ebraccatus (assembly GCF_027789765.1). Classification (NCBI taxonomy): domain Eukaryota; kingdom Metazoa; phylum Chordata; class Amphibia; order Anura; family Hylidae; genus Dendropsophus; species Dendropsophus ebraccatus. The sequence goes on from NC_091456.1 coordinate 44,261,056, forward strand.
ATACTACAGGGGGTGAGTGCACAGGGGGGCTTTATACTACTGGGGGAGCAACTGGGGGCTATATACTACTGGGGGAGAGCACACAGGGGGGCTATACACTACTCGGGGAGCAACAGGGGGGCATCGCAGGAAAGACAGCGGGAGCTTAGGGAGTTAAATGCATGGCTCAAGTCGTGGTGTAGAGGAGAAGGGTTTGGGTTTTTAGAGCACTGGGCTGACTTTTCATTGGGGTACAATCTGTTTTCCGCAGATAATTTGCACCTTAATGGAAGGGGGTCCGCTGTGCTGGGGGAGAGAATCCTAGAAGGGGTGGAGGGGTTTTTAAACTAGGGATGTGGAGGGAGGACAATGTAGTATGTAATGTAGTGGCAGATAGGTTAGAGAGGGGACAGAACATTGAGGAGGGAGGAGAAGGGTCCTGTGGGGGGAGGATAAGAGCAATGCATAGGGAGATCCATATGTTGCGGATGAACAGTGAGGATGATTGTAGCCACAGCACAGTAATAAATCCCATTTCTTATAATGAAGCGGTTAAACTCGATGGTAATATAAAGTGTATGGTTACTAATGCCAGAAGTCTAGCCAGCAAGATGAGGCCAGCAGGATATTGTCATGCGTTAAAACAGGCATGGCCTCACGGGACAGGGATATAATATTACCGCTTTATAAAGCCTTGGTGCGGCCTCATCTGGAGTATGCTGTCCAGTTCTGGAACCCGATTCATAGAAAGGATGTTCTAGAGCTGGAGAGGGTACAAAGACGGGCAACTAAACTAATAAGGGGAATGGAGCATCTTAGTTATGAGGAGAGATTAAAAGAATTACGTTTGTTTAGTCTGGAGAAGAGACGTTTAAGGGGAGATATGATTAACTTATTTAAATATATAAATGGCCCCTACAAGAGATATGGGGAAAAGATGTTCCAGGTAAAACCCCCTCAGAGGACAAGGGGGCATTGCCTCCGCCTGGAGAAAAAAAGGTTCAATCTCCGGAGGCGACAACCCTTCTTTACCATGAGAACTGTGAATCTGTGGAACAGTCTACCACAGGATCTGGTCACCGCAACAACAGTAGAGGGCTTCAAAACTGGGCTAGACAAGTTCTTAGAGCAAAATAATATAAATGCATATGTATAGAACCTATCGCCCCTCCCCCTTCCCTGTATCCATCCCCTCCTTGGTTGAACTTGATGGACATGTGTCTTTTTTCAACCGTATTAACTATGTAACTATGTAACTATATACTACCAGGGCAGTCACCCCCTTTGTACCGAATATGAAAGGGCTGGTGAAAGAGAAAATATGCCAGTTTTCCTGCTAATAAGCAGCAATTCTGTATGTAGATAGTTGAACGTTTGTGAAAAGTAACAAAACACGTTTCCTACTGATGTTCAGCTCGGACCTTCACCTGACAATAGACCCCGGTAAGTGGACCTTCACTAAAAGTTGTTGAGTACCCCTGCTATACAGCCTCAAATATACAGCCTCAAATATACGTAGTGTGAACATAGCCTATAAGTGTTAACTTAATAATCAGCCCACATATGTGCACGGTTACGTGCAAGACTAGGATTGGCTGTGATTAACTTTTAAGGACGTCTCTGTATGCATTTTCCTTATGTGACCATGATTAGGCACTGGTGCGCAAAACGCGTTGTTTTTAAGAAGTTTTCTGAATTATTAAAAGTTATGTTTTAACTAATATACTTTCTACACGTCTGGAGTGCTGGATGAACGCTATCACCGTACCAATTTCCTTGTGAGAACCCACGTCCGCCTACCGTCGGGATACGTGCACCCTTCCTCCCCTTAGCAATTACTAAGAACTTTCCCAGGAGCAAGGTGAGCTGATCCACCATTCTTTTCCATTTACCTTTTTGTATATAGTATATATTGTATGGTTTAAAAAAATGTTATCGTTTTCAATAGTTTGACCTTTTATAACTAAAAATATAGTTTATCAAATCCTGTTATATTTGAATAACAATGCATAAATCACACATTTTCTATTTTGTATCAGTGTATCAATTTCATACAAAATTTGTAATTTTATACTATGTTTTTTTAATTTAATAAATAAAATTAAACTTTATAACAAAAAAAAAAACATTTTTATAACAGAGAAATAACAGGAATATTTTTTTTCCGAACCACTGAAATCCAGTGTAACTTTCGGCTGGATCTGGAAAACATTCTCTGATTTTGTTTACGGCGCACAACGGTATTGGTACTCTGTTGTGTTTTCCCAGCAAACCATAAATCATCTGTCAGGACAGGGGAGGCAGGGACAAGACACAACAATGAGCCCTGATGCTGAACCCACCAACTGTCCCTACCTACTAGCTTCAATCGCCCCTAGGCGGCCGTGGACAACCACAAAGACGTTCCCTATACTGAGTACGTGAAACACAGAACAAGACAGATGTACAAACACAATATAGAATAGTCGAACAGGCAAAGTCAAAAACCAAGCAGGCAGCGCAGTACAAAACAAGTAGCAGTCGGATAGTCAAAAGTCAAAGCCAGAGGTCAGGTAACACAGACGAGCAGAGGGAGTTAGGATGGGGAGCGCAGGAATAGACATGGGGTAGCTGGGATCAGGATGTTAATCTAAATAGCCAGCGCTGGGACTCAGCCTCAGCTTTGTTTTATGCTGACCAAGAGCCCGGCCTGGATCCCCATTGGACCAGCGCTCTGATCTTCCAGGTTACAGACAGGCAGAGAGACCCATCAATCACAGAGACCAGACAGGTGCAAAATCAAGTCCAGAAGCTTCTCAGCGTAACTCCTGCATTGCCGGAAGCTGAAAAGCAATCGGGTGTGGCACACAAAAGCAAAACACCAGGCCCAGTTCAGACCAGGCTACTGCAGATTCCTGACAACATCGAACAAAATTAAAGATATGCCACCCAACTGTAATGTCTGTAAATAAATAAATAATTTTATAAATATACATGAAAGAAAGAGAGTGAAAGAGAGAGCACAATATATCTATATTGAAATTAAATTTTTCAAACCTATTTGGATTTTTTTTTAAATCCTTGTCTGCAACATTATTGCCTATTCCTAAGAAATGTCGTAATAATTGCTCATTCAGGACCCATTGTTGAAAATTTGGGTGTAAACAGACACATGTAATCACTTTTAAATTCACGTATCTGGGCAAATTCAAAACGTCAAATGCTTTCCTCGACACTTGGCATTAGTCGGCATAGTTGACACCAATTTGTGTTGACGAGTCTGCCCTCTGTGTCAGGAATCGGGAATGGCCTGGCCTCAATAGGACCCCATTGAGGATCATTTTGGAACGAATAAGGATCTAAATGGTTTTCAGCATCCACTCGCTCCTGTAGACGTTGAAGTAGATTTTGTAAAGCCTATTATAAAAAAAATTAAAAGGCTACTTTAGTTTCATGTTTTAGACGTTACTTTCATAATAAAAATCAAAAATTCTTAGTGTTGTTTGCATAACGATTTATTCGAACTGTGCTAATCTCTTCCTCCTCCTCCTCTGTCTAAAATTAGATCATAATAAAAGTTGTAGAAGAAGAAATAATGTAAAGGGTGAATTTGATTTTTTAAAATACTCACTAGATTAGTATTCCATTCTGAAAAATCTGAAACATTCTGTCATCTAAACCAATGTCAGAATTGGACTAAAAGTAAAAAAAAAAAAATAATTAAATCAATAATACAAATGTAGGGGCCCCCGTGGCCCCTACTTTACAACGCACTGCCCCCGTCCTGTCCTATCAATCCCTCTTGTGACCTCAAACAGTCTTTTGCTTGCAGTCACGAGAGCAGTGTAGGACTGGCCGCCTACTGATGCACTCCTAGGGATGTCCCAAGGATTCCCGGGGGAGAGCATGCAAGTGTGAGGTCAATATGCGACGGTGCCAGGGACTTCAGGTACAGGCAGTGTGTGTTAGAGGCGCTCCCTGTGCCGGAAGTACCAGCCCGGTGCACAATGAGGTCACTGGTGCATGAGCTGCCAGGGAATACCTGGAACATTGACAGGGAGCGCACATTGTCAGACAAACACTGCAGAAGAAGCAATTCACAGTAGGGGAGCACATTATTAGTTTACCTATTTTTTTTTTTATATTATTATATGTATTATACAATAGGGGCCATCTGTAAGGGGGGCATCTATGAGTAGAAAACTCATGGGAGCCATCTATAAGGGGGACTACATGGGGGGTATACCATATGGCACAGAGTTGGGCATCTAATATAGTGGCCTACACAAATGGACTAAAGGGGGGGGCTCTCAGGGAGATGCACATGGTGCTATTTATATGTAAGACTGAACATGTGGTAATGTATAAGGTGGCTGCACAGAGAGGATCATATACTATAAGGGGATCACATACAGTTGAGCGTACCCACTAAATGAGGACATAAAGGCAAGTACAGATGTGCAGTTTGTAGAGATATGAGGATGGTGCCAGAGTTAGGAGCCTAATATGTTTGGCAGATTCTGTGTGTTAGTGGCTCGGAGTAATTCTCATGACGGCCCAGGGCAGATGGAGAATAAAATAAAATGTGAATAATCTAATCAAAGAAGACGTCCCCCTGTGAGTCACTTGATATAAATGAACATTATATTATACGGTGTACAGAACCTGTTTAGAGCTAGGTCTACCTCTATATGACTGTATGAGGTGATAGTGATCTTTATAAAGTTGATTCAATTCAGTTGCAGCAGGGGTGTTAGTCTATATGCGTTAGTCAGTGTGTGGTGTAAGGTTTGTTACTTGTACTGTATTTATTGGTCTTAGTATACAGGATTTGGTCAGTAACATTATGGAGGTAATATGTATGGTGATCATTTTTCCGTCATATATACTGGTATTATTTGTAATATCGCTCTTTCTATTTATATATATAAAAGAATAGCATCGCTTGTTTGATCAACAGGGGGCACAATTTGACCTATTGAACCATGGACCAAAAGACATTAGCAACACGACTAGATATAAAGATAGTTAGCTACATAACTAGATAGATAGATAGATAGATAGATAGGAGATAGATAGATAGATAGATAGATAGATAGATAGATAGATAGATAGATAGATAGGAAGATAGATAGATAGATAGATAGATAGGAGATAGATAGATAGATAGATAGATAGATAGATAGATAGATAGATAGGAGATTTTTGACGTATATTGGAGACACCTTGGAATCGGGTGTTTACTGCTGGCACCCCTGCACCCTGTATCCTGAGTACTGCTGAAATTTCTTTCTTACACAGATTGATAGATAAATAGGAGATAGCTAGATAGATAGCGATATAGTTAGATAAAGATATAGATAGATATATTTGTGATGACTCAAAAAAAAACACAATAATTATGGACGTATCTTTATGCCAAATTATTTTCTGCCGATTTTATCTATCTCCTATCTATCCATATGTCTCCTATCTATCTATCTATCTATCTATCTATCTATCTATCTATCTATCTATCTCTATCTCTCTATCTATCTCTGTTCTATCTATCTATTAATTTTTTTTATATATATTTTATAATTATAAAAATAAATTGATATACACACATTAGATTCAACAATAATAAAATTGTGTAAATACATATGGGGAATAAGGATTGCTTTCTCTGATTATAATAAACATATGAATATAAAAATATATAGAGAGAGATTTATATATAGACAGCTTTATTATAAAATAATATATTTTATTGTTTGTGTGGTGAAGAAATGGTATAGAAAAATGTATTTAGTGAAGAAATTACGTTTAGGGTGCCTTCACACGTAATGACTCGCAGCGAGACCCGCTACGAGCCGAGGTCCTGGCAGGTCCCAGTAGCTACATACTCGCAGCGGTCTTTCAGAATGTGAATTCAGTATGTAATGCAGCCACCCCCTTAACCCCTTTCTCCACTCCCGCTCCGCTGTGTGTATACATTACCTGTCTCCTTGCTGCACGGGTTCCGGCGACCTGCTCTTCCGCCCAGCCAATCAGTGGCTGCGGCTGGGCAACACACTGATTGGCTGGGTGGTAGAGCAGGACGCCGGACCCGTGCAGCAAGAGAGATAAGTAATGTATATACACAGCCGGGCGGGAGTGGAGGAAGGGGTTAAGGGGGCGGCTGGTCGTTACGTGTGAACCCACCCTTACTATGATTGTGCCTTGTAGGATGTGTTTCAGTTTGACTCGATGGCAGCTCAAAGTATAAAAGAGTATAGACTATGGTTGTGTGTATGAGGCATTAGTCACAGAAAACTCTCCTTTTTAAAAATGATTCTATGTGTACAAGAAAGACATTTCTATCTGCATGTTCGTAGCAAATTGTTATGAATAGACATGAGCAAATTTCCCGTCTGAACTAAGCAAAGGGCTTCATTTGATTGGCAAGCGGCTTATTACCACCTGCCTTTCAACTTTGTTCCACTCCCTGCCACTCCTCCCCGGGTGCCAGGAAAAACTGGATCTAGTCCTGGGAAATGTCTCCCAGTTTTCCGGGACTGGGAAAAGCTGGATCCAGAACTGGTAGAGCAGCAGGGAGTGAAACAGAGTTGAAAGGCAGATGGCTGATAAGCGCTTTGCTTGTCTAGACGGGCGATTCGCTCATATCTAGGTCTGAATATAACACATTTTCATTGCATCTTTTTAAGTTGAGCTGATTTAACATACATGCCTACAGGATACAAAAATAGGATGTGGTTACCCTATAACCTACTACATGCTTAAAGTCAATGGAATGTGGCCACAATTACTAAACATTTGACTCTTGCCAGCTGCCCGGCCGCCTTTTGCTTTTTTATGAAAGGGTTCATCACTGTGCTTATAACTACCACAATGGCACACACAGCTACAAAAACCAAACAGGTGTAAAAAGAGGGGTAAGCCAAGCTGAACACAAGCCTCACAATCTATTACAACATTTTCTTGCTCCCCAGTCTGCACAGCATGAACATGGGAAAGTCTACCCTAAGACTTGAAGACGCAGACGACCTGAGATGGAAGTTATTGAAAACTTTTAACACTTGACTTTGCCACTTATTTGGCCTGTTCTCCGGTGCATCACACGACACCGGGCCAGCTATTGACCACACTGGGACCACACTTGTGGAGCAACCTAGTGTCCTCTAGCTGTAGAAGTCCAGGTTACACATTCTGTAGCAGCTTAAACGAAACGATTATCGGCCATATACGGCCTATAATTGTCTTGTGTAATATAAGACAATGATCAGCCGACATGAACGATGTCAGCTGATCGTGACTGTTGTTTGTCTTTGAACATGTTGAAAGACAAAGACTAATATAGCAGCGATCTGCTGCCATTGCTCCGTGGAATAGAGTTGTCAGCAGACAGCTGCTATCTGCTATGGGCTGCCCGGACGATCAAGCGATCACCCGAGCAGCTCCCTGCAGCCCCCTGCACTCACCTGAGCTGACAGCACTCATTTGCTCCTCTCCATCACCCTGTCTAATAGGGGCTTTAGGGCCCTATTATACCAACAGATGTCTGACAGATTATTTAAATTCATACCCCGCACTAGTGATACATCAACAGGTTGTAGGCCTGATTGACCCCTACTGAGCTCATAGTGTGGTGTCCCACCACGGGTGTTGCTAGTCTATACACCCCTCGCAAAAACCTGTCCGTCAAGTAAAGTGGTAATGCAGTTATGCTTAAGTTTTGCCACTAGATGTCGCTACTATTTATCTATGTACTTGTATAGTGCACAGCTGTAGTAAGCAAGGGGTAATTGTTTGTTTGTGATCTGTACACCAATGAGAGCTATTATTCTTCTCCCCCTATCTCTATTCTCCTTTTCTTTTCTGCATACCCACATACCCACACTTAGTGAGTCTTATCCAAGTCTTGGTACAGAGAGGACGCAAGACAAGATGGTCCCTGTTGTAGTTCAGCTGGGCCCTGGCTCGGCCAGGTCCCCTGCCAGGGACATGAGAACAAGTCCAGCATAGTCTAGTCTTCAGTGGGGTGGTAGACAGATGTATGGGAAACACAGAGACTCTTTTCTTCTTCAAAGCAACACTTACACTCACCGGCCACTTTATTAGGTACACCTGTCCAACTGCACGTTACCACTTAATTTCTAATCAGCCTAATCATCTAATCACATGGCGGCAACTCAGTGCATTTAGGCATGTAGATATGGTCAAGACAATCTCCTGCAGTTCAAACCGAGCATCAGTATAGGGAAGAATGGTGATTTCAGTGCCTTTGAACGTGGCATGGTTGTTGGTGCCAGAAGGGCTGGTCTGAGTATTTCAGAAACTGCTGATCTACTGGGATTTTCACGCACAACCATCTCTAGGGTTTACAGAGAATGGTCCGAAAAAGAAAAAACATCCAGTGAGCGGCAGTACTGTGGGCGGAAAGGCCTTGTTGATGCCAGAGGTCAGAGGAGAATGGGCAGACTGGTTTGAGCTGATAGAAAGGCAACAGTGACTGAAATAGCCAACCATTACAACCAAGGTAGGCAGAAGAGCATCTCTGAACGCACAGTACGTCAAACTTTGAGGCAGATGGGCTACAGCAGCAGAAGACCACATCGGGTGCCACTCCTTTCAGCTAAGAACAGGAAACTGAGGCTACAATTTGCACAAGCTCATCGAAATTGGACAGTAGAAGATTGGAAAAACGTTGCCTGGTCTGATGAGCCTCGATTTCTGCTTGAACATGACAATGAGTTCACTGTACTCAAAGGGCCTCCACAGTCACCAGATCTTAATCCAATAGAGCATCTTTGGGATGTGGTGGAACGGGAGATTCGCATCATGGATGTGCAGCCGACGAATCTGCGGCAACTGTGTGATGCCATCATGTCAATATGGACCAAAATCTCTGAGGAATGCTTCCAGCACCTTGTTGAATCTATGCCACGAAGAATTGAGGCTCTTCTGAAGGCAAAAGGGGGTCCAACCCGTTACTAGCATGGTGTACCTAATAAAGTGGCCGGTGAGTGTATTCGTATTATGCAGTGCTAAACCACCCAAGAGAGGACAAGTCAGAGATCATTCCAAACCACGCCTTTGAACAGCTCTAAAAGTGCAGGACAGTATCCTGAAACAAGAGGAACTGATCCGGATAGAGCAAAGTTGCTAGAAGCCTATGTACTCTATCTCGCAGCGCAGGTGTAACCAGGTAGTTTTGGCCACCTTGCTCAACTCTGGTAACAAGGACTGGGGCTTGTATCACTATGTTAGGACAAGTCACCCGACACTGCGGTGCAATAGGTGGTATCATGTCAGAGGTCGACTGGCACGGGCACAAGTATTTTTCTACTCTAAAGTATTCTACTTCTTATAAAGTTCCGGCAAAGCACACTTCTACCTTGGTTGGGTCTCTCAGAACAAACTCATCTCCACTACTCTGAACTCTCACGACCTACTCTATTCTGAACTCACTCAGCTTCTCAGCACACAACCAAGTCAACTCTACTATTCTACTTCTGAAGCTCACAGCACCTATTTTGTCCAGTCAAGTCAGAAGTCTATTGTCAGCTGGTGTTTTAAGTGCTCCTACAGTAAAGAAGATTTTATTTATGACAACAGGACTCAGTGATTATTGTTCAAGCACCTACACAGTAGTTACATCATCCTTGGGTCATCTCCCCTTTCTGTGGGTAGCGGTACTGATAGTCCGGGTAGGTCATAACTCCATAATTCCACTCCGGCAGGACACCGACCACAGGGGAAAGAGTATAGCCAGCCATCCTAAAATAAAAGCAGGTATGCCTCCATACAGTCCCTTTGTGCCCAAACGGCACTGGCGTCACAACAGTACAACCGCAGCCTGATCCATACCCCGACCAACCACCACAGTAGTGGCGTCACACAGCACCATCTGGCAAGTGATTGGTCGAGTGCCCATGGGCTCCACAATAGGTTTTGCTGAGGTTAGATTATCATATTCTCCACTCTGTATGTATGTATGTATGGCCTTTGCAGGGGCTCACGTGACCAAGGATGAGAGGACTTTTGTAGGAGTGGACAACCAACCCCCACAGGAGTCATATCAGTCATGGGAGCCCTGGGTCTAAAAACAATATCAACCCATTCATTGTGAGGCCTGGTGACAATACCCCCAAAATCTGTCCCCTTCCCTACTATTGTAATTGACCTACCCATCTCTCTGGCCGCCTCAAAGGACAGAGTTGGCATCAATGAGGGAGGTTTCAGTTTGGTGTAAAGGGCAACATGGGAAACAAGGGTGAATCATAGTAAATCAAAGTTCTTGCCTGCATGACACCCTACCACTACACTGCTGCAACATGAACCCTCCCTATAGGCTCTAAAACATACAGTCCTTTGTAAATAATGTCACTTGCCTTCCTATAAGGACCTCAACATACAGTATAGTGCCATGTAAATAGCATTATTTTCCCCCCCTTAAGGCTCTAAGACATACAGTCTTATGCAAATAAAATCACTCCCCTTCCTATAGTGCCCTCACGGCGCAGCAGTCACCCCAGCCCCCTCACGAACAGCCACCCTTCCTCTCCGGGACAGTGGTAAGAGCGACTCTCACAGAGCGTCTCTCTCAGGACCCTCTGAGCGCAGTCTAAGGGGAGAAGGTGGTCTGTATGTACCGTCCGGGAGCTAGGGAGGTAGGTACACGTTGTTATGTTCCACCACCTCCTCCCTTAGGGCCAGCTCACAATGAGGAAGATCCTCGGAATCCCGTCATGCTCAGTGTGCTGCTGTAAGTGAATAAGAGGGTGCGCGCGGCGGTAGCGGACAAGCGCGTGCTCTCTCCATTCTTTTACAGCAGCACACTGAGCACAGCTGAATTCCGACGATCTTGCTCAGTGTGAACTGGCCCTTACTCTTTTGAAAAAAAAAGACTGGACTTCTCCTTTAAAACAGATCTACACATCACAGGTTCCTCCCCACTCTTCCACAAGACTGGCTCATATTCTGCTCCATTCTCACATGCTTACCCCTAAACAGCCTGTCCCTGGCATTCTACCAATCTTAGCTTTGGTGTGATACTGTAACCTTGCACTGATGCTGATCGCTATGGAAAATGCTTTCTTTTGATATAGAGAATTTGTTTTTTAATTTATTTAATTTTTAAACCTTAGATTTGTTTAATTCACATTTTATTTTAATTATTACATTTCCAAATGTTATTAGTAACCCTTTTCATATTAGCCATGTTTACTGTTAGTGTTTTCTGTTATTAGGCATTGGGAGTGTAGAAGTGATGTAGAAAAATATATTCTGAAAAACTTTATTGTAGAAGGTTTTTGTATGAGCCTGTAATAGTGTGCAATATAGCAGGTACAGCTCACAGTGACACACACTGTTACAAAAACCTTTAATAGAAATATTTTTAGAAGTTGCTTTTTTTTCTGAACCTGCACAATCTATACCATCAGGAACCACTGTAACTATATATAGATGTTATGATGTTAATAGTCCCATTGCAGGTCAGATGACATTCTGACACAAATTTTACACCAAGAAACATGGCAGATTTATTTTAACCCTCTTACATCTTGTTGACATAAACTTCTAAAGTGGTACTCTGGTGAGCAATTCTATTAAAAAATTTTTTAATACATATGCATAGTGAGCAGAATGGAAGGGGGCGGGCTGTGCCTATTATTTCTGGGTGGTGTTTGCCAAACAGCGCCCGGAAACAAAAGCTGTTCACACAATGTAAAGTACAGCCATCGGCCGCACTTTGCATTGTGATGAATGGTTAATTGAATTGCAGACACACCCAATAGTGCCCGCAAGTTAAGGCCTAATGCACGTGTTCAGTATTTTTTTCTCATCCTGAAACAACCCGTGAGAAATTGCGGATTGGACATCCGTATTCCATCCATATTCCATCCGTATTTCCGTAATTCCATTTTTTTGCTACTCATTGCTTTTCAATGCAGTTCATCCGTATTTTTTTGCGGAAATACGGATGCCAACATGTTACAATCCGTAAACAATCCGTAACCAATTGATTTCAATGAGAGGATCCGCAAAAAAAATGGGTCCGCACCGGGTCCCATTTTTTACGGATTGATTTTCATCCATTTCTGCTACTGATCGTGTGAATAGCCCAATAGACTTCAATGTGCACTAACTCGGATACGGAAATACGGATCCGTAAATTACGGAACGTGTGAATAAGGCCTAATTGTCAAAAAAATAATGTTCCTGCAGCTGATACAGCAGTATCGGCTGCAGGAACTTGCCAAATACTGCTCGTCATCCAGCAATATAACACTGTCCATTGCTATGCAACATAGTGTGAACATAGCCTAATGCAGCATGCCACTCTATTCTGTTTGGATATAACTTGCAATGCAGGCACCCTGTCCAGCTTCCAATGCAGCTGTGAACCCAGCCAAAGAAAGTTTTTCATACTTTTCATGTGGTATATAAAAACTGCAGATTTACATAAATGCAAAAATTTAACCAAACATTTGTGTCTAAAGAATAGTATCCACTATGTGTGCAATTGCCATTTTGGAGACTTCTAGTAGTAGATTTTTGTTGGGTTAATGCCACTTGTTGACTCTTCTCCCTATGTAAGAGTCTATCATGGCTATATCTTTAGCCGAATGTATGCCAGAAAAAACTTCAGTCAGATTACATTTGCCTTTACTATACTCTGCTATGGAAAAGTCCAGTGCACAAACATGACATGAACATCACTGTAGTGGTTACAGTTACCATCTTAGCCGGTGGCTTCCTTTGTGAAAGGAAATCACTTATGACTTTTTTTTTTTTTTTTTTTTTTTTTTTTTTTAACGTTGGCACAAAATAGAACAGAGCACTGACAATCTCCAGATGACACTAGTATTGGCTTCATAGGATTAAGACTTCACCACATATTCTGGGACAGGTGTTACTAACATGGATCAAACAATATACTCAGAAATGGGAAGAAAGTCTCCACTGTAAAGTAAGTATATTTTGTCTATTTTAAACATTTTTAGAGGAGAGAAATTCTTTGAGTGTTAAAGACATAGTTTGTTACATGTGGTATTAGATGTTATATTGTTACACTGCAGAACTACTCGCAGTATGTGTTATATATATATTTCTATTGTACTCAGTATAACATTGTTTTGTAATGAATTGTATAAAATATTATGATGGACTAATAACAAAATAATTTGAGCTAAAAAAATTTGCTAAATTGGGGATAGGATTATTTGTATTAGTGTCTGTCAGTGTGTATAGCTGGGGCGCACTCTGTCATATAGTGATACAAAAACCTTGTTTTTTCCTCTCCCTGATCTGTGTTCTTCCTTGATACTGTCACTGCTGGGAAAGCTAAAAAAAAGTGGTGTTTATGCTCCTGTATACTAACTGCATATTCCAGCAGTAAAGTTTGTGTAGGATATAAGGTATATACAGTGAAACATCTTTGAGAAGACCATGCAAAATTGCACAGTGATCTTCTCAAAGGAGATAGCCACTGTGCAACTATACAAAATACTGTATATGGTGGATTAAAGGGGTAGTTCACCAAAAAAAAGTTTTCTTTCAAATCAACTGGAGATTTGTAATTTACTTCTATTAAAAATCTCAAGTCCTCCAGTACTTATCAGCTGCTGTATGTCCTGCAGGAAGTGGTGTATTCTTTACCATCTGGAAAGGTTTCTATAGGGATTTGCTACTGTTCTGGACAGAGGTGGCAGCAGACAGCACTGTGTCAGACTGGAAAAAATACACTACTTCCTACAGGACTTACAGAGGCTGATAAGTACTGGAAGACTTAAGATTTTTTAATAAAAGTAAATTACAAATCTCTGTCACTTGCTGGGACCAGTTTATTTGAAAGAAGAAAAAAAATTGGTTGAACAACTATCTAACACTCAAAATCTGGTCTGGATAAGGGGTGGTCGTCTTCAGGAGAGGTTTTACTATATACTGTATCTTCACTTTTACTTATGTTGAGCAATCTTAATTTGTTTGAGTGTAATGCATGGGTGAGGGGCTAAACAAAAGATGTAACAAGTATTTAGAGTATGTAAAATATATGTAACCGTATATTTGGTAAGTGTTCACTATGATGCACTATGAGGTCAGTTTTTATTTAGAACAAACTATCTGTCCATTTGTATATAGATATGCTGCTTTAAAATGGGGTGAAATGAATAATAGAACTGCGCACAGTGGCCGGAGGCATTTCTAATGGGATTTTCTTACATACAGTATTTTGGAACCAAGCTAACTTTTCTATGCATAATGAACTACATGGCACACAAAACCATATTTATAGTACAATGACTAAAATGTAACTTCAACAGTATAAGGCTTCATTCACACGTCTGTAGTGTGACCTGTACTTACAGACTTGCAATTGCGGCCTGAACTATGGATGTGCAACCCTTTTGCTCTGCAATTCACGGATCTCTACATTCAAAATAGTGATCACAGCATATCGGTACGGACACGTGAAAGGGGCAGCTGATATGTATTGGTCCTTTGTTCCGTCTGCAATTGTGGAAAGAACTATGGACGTGTGAATAAGGCCTAAGAGTGCTAGTATTGGATCTTACTTCATATTACAGACTCCCACTGAAAAAGAGGTGAGTACTGTGACCTTGGTCCCCCTGGTCCCCCATTACCTCATTCTCTCCTTATGTCCAGGCTGCAAGCCACACTTATCCGTATGTGGGCTTTGCAATGTGGTGATTGACTTATAGAGGCTTCTTCTGATCACCAAGTACACTGATCATAGCTTTCTTAAAGGTCCAAATGCCAAAACTGTGAATTTCTGCTAAAAATAGAAAATAGAAAAAAAAAAATAGAAGAAAACTAATAAAAAGCTATCAAAAAAGTCCAATCCACTCCAAAGTACCATAGTACCAATGTACCAAAGTACAGAACATGGCACAAAGAAATGAGCCCTCATATAGCCCCATAGATGGAACAATAAGATTGAGAAAAAGGGTCTGAATAGGCCTTTTAGGCCTATTTATATTTTGGAAAGTGTTTTTAATTTTTTTTAGGCTGGAAAATAAAATAAACCTATATAAATTGAGGTAATTGTAACAATCGAGAGAATTAAAATATTGTCAGTTTAACCGTAAATTGCATTGTATAAAAATGAAAGCACCCAAAATTATGAGAAATGCTTTTTTTTAAGTTTTACCTTACAAACAATTTCTTTTTATCACACTGTACATTTTATGGTAAACTAAAGAAGTAGTTACAAAGTAAATTTAGTTTTGCAAAAGCCCTTGAGACTTTTTTTAATGGAAAAATGAAGTTATGAGGTATAAATGCTCGAGAAAGACCTGATTGCAAGGTTGAAACCTCGCATCCTATGACACTGTTGGAACTAATAAACACATGAATTTTTGCACAACTTGGAGTGCTCCCATCTTTCTGGATTTGTGAAGTGTTATATGGGCAGCGGTTCAACCTGTTGGAAGTGTACCCAGATCTACACATTTGCCTAATGGTGCTGCCCCAGAGCAGTCTTGTGAGGAATTGGAAGCACAGGCAGATATATGGAAGGTACTTTGTGTCTCCTTGACCTATCGGAAATTTACCAGTGTCAGTTAGATCTGCCAAATCTGCCTGGTGAAGATAACAGATCGTTATATGCCCTTATTATATGAAATCTGGCCCATAAAGATTACTCTTTCTCTATTGGGACATCATGTAATACAAAATTGGGACATCATAGCGGGGTGATCCCTGCTTGAGACCCCATTTAGTGGAGCGGAGTTGGCTCCACTGGGGAGTTGGTTACGAGACCCCATTTTGTAAAGCTCCTGCTCTGTTGGACAGAAAGACTTTCATGTATTACAAAGTAGGTCCCTACATTATTCTCTGTCATATATAATGGCATAATGTATATGGAAAACCTTTTAATAAAAATACAGTTTAAAAAAAAAAAAAGATTATTATGCAAAAAATACTCTTCACCTATGCTACAAAAACAGATGCACAGAAACTTAAAATTAGGTTATTGTTCAGCTCTAATTCAGTGTGCTGGGATGGGGTAACAGCACAATGTTTCAACCCTGTACAAAAACCTAGCCAACTTCAACATGTCACTTATTCATTACATACTGGTTATTTCACATTACTATTTTATTAAGAGCAATTTAAATGGCATGGGTCACATATGAAACACCAAGCACTCATACTAGTCTTAGGTTTCCTTAAAGGGGTTGTTCACCCCAAAAATGTTTTCTTTCAAATAAACACCTCTTCCTACAGGACATACAGAAGCTGATAAGTACTGAAAGACTACATTTTTTTTAAAATCAAAGTAAATTAAAAATCTGTGGGGAAGCAGAGGTGCTACTAGAGGTTCATATTTAGGCTATGTTCCCACAATGTCTTTTTTGGCCTTTATATAACCACCTTTTAGGATTGCCATCATTTTCGTGCCAAAATACTGCTGTATTATGCAAAT
The DNA here is from genome assembly GCF_027789765.1 of Dendropsophus ebraccatus. Lineage (NCBI taxonomy): Eukaryota > Metazoa > Chordata > Amphibia > Anura > Hylidae > Dendropsophus > Dendropsophus ebraccatus. The sequence continues at coordinate 44,277,449 of NC_091456.1, forward strand.
AATGGAATAATGGTCAAACGGACAAAAAAAAGCCCTATACTGCAAAAAATGTAGGAAACATAGGCAGTTCTCCAGTCCCCCCTTGTGCAGCCGCAAACCAGGAATAAAGCCACATAAGGTTGGATCTAGCATTGCTCTTCTAAGTTGAAGACTGTTGAAAAGTTATAAATTCTTTGTCCACACTGGCCTCCTTATTAGTACAAGGGCTTGATAAACTTGCAAATATACATAATACAGTATATAATAAATTTGCCCCATTATTATCTCATTATCTGTCTCATGAAGCTAACTACCTGTCAACTATAATATATACATGACATTGGGGGGATCCTTGCTTTTAAGACCTTATTCTGAAAAAGTAGCTCATGCTGTCAGACAAAAGTCATCTTTGTATTACAATATTGCTGCTATATTAGGATTATTATGGTAGTTTCCTCTGTTCACTCATGCTGCAAAACAGATACATAAAAAACTTGAAATGAGGTTATTGTTTAGCTGTGTTTCAGTGTGTGGGGGGTGGCAGCACAATGTTTCAACCCTGTACAAAAACCTTACTGACATTACATGTCATGTATCGTTATCTATACAGTATCCATATAATTTTTCTACATTCACTCTTATACCAGAAGTAATCTTTTGCTTTATATTCCCTAATTTCTCTGTTATTTTCCATTACAACCTTATTTAGAGCTGCTTAAAGGGGACCTTTATCGGCAGGTTAGAAGAATGTAATGTGCTGATAGCCCCCTATTGCAAGGAGACACCGAGAAGGAAGGTACATCGCTTACCTTCATCCTTGACACTGTTCTGGTCTAGTTAGGAAGACCGTACAGGTCTGAACACTGAGACCCGGACCAATCAAAACCTTTGACATGTCTATATATGTCTGTATAGTAGTTAACTACTATATATGGCACAAGGGAAACCTAACTACTATATGGGAGCACAAAGGGGGCCTGACTACTACATGGGGTGCAGAGGGGACATGGCAAAAAAGAAGGCTTAACTACTATATGGGGGGCAACAAGAGGAGCTAACTTCTGTGTGGGCACACAGAGTGAGCATTATTACTGTGTAGAGCAATACAGATTGGAAATTGGCATAGAGGTGACAGTACGGGAAACTAAAATGTTTGTGTTAGGACCGTACAACAAGAGAATTTAGGCAGAGAAGACAACAGTGAGCCCTAGTGCTGGGGCCCTCAAGACTGTCCCTGCATACTTGATGGCCCAACCCTTAGCGGTCGGAGACAACTGGTCGACAGTCCCTCCCTATGCTAAGGTACTCATAGAGACAAAATAAGACAAACACTAAACCAAGAAAACCAAGCAGGCAAATACAGTACTAAGTTAGAAGAGAAATGGGAAGTCAGAGAGGGATAAGCCAGAAGATCCAAAATAGCAATAAAGGTAAACGCCAGCCAAATCTAAAGTAGACTAATAACAAGCACTGAATAGAGAACCAGAGAAATACTTGTGTTATATCAGAGTCCCAATGCAGGGTGTGATTAGACCAGTCCTCTGATATCCACACCACACAGCTCACAGATTCTTAAGGAAAGAATATGAGTGGTGGAGGAACTGTCATTCACAACTAGCTTAATTGTGTAGTTACTTCAACTTTTTTCATTAATAAAAAATACCCTCCCCTATTAAAAGTTTAAATCACCCCCCTTTTCCATCTGATAAATAAAAATAAATAAATTGTAATTGCCCAAATTATTATCACATTCCCGTTCTTGCACGTAAGTGGACAAAAGGGCAAAAAAAATGCCAGAGCGTAAAATTGCAGTTTTTAGTCACATTAAATACAGAAAAATTGTAATAAAAAGCAATCAAAAAGTTGCATATAAACAAGCAAGGTACCAAAAGAAAGTAGAGTTAATGGCACCAAAAAATGACACCTCAGATAACCCCATACACCAAAGGATGATAATACAGCAATTTTAAGAACATTTATTTTTTTAAAAAGTTTAAATTTTTTAAAAGCCATCAAATAAAATGAAAGTTATATGAGTTGCCTATTGTTGTAATCGTACTGACTTGAACATATATAGCATGTCAGGTTTACCATAGGGCAAAAATATAAACACATAACCCCCCGAGATGAAAGAATTTGTTTTCAATTTCACTGCGCAAAAAATTAAGTCTGTCATTGCAAAGTACAATTTGTGTCAGGAAAAAACAAAAGCGCTTGTGAACCAGCCAACCAGAGGAGAGACCATTCTAGATTTAGTATTTACTAATGGGGATGGGGTGTGGGAAGTTAGAGTCAAAGTGACTCTGTACCCACAATCTGACCCCCAAACCGCTTGTACCTGCGGATAGCTGCTTTTAATCCAAGATCTGTCCTAGGGTCCGTTTGGCAGGTGATGCCATTATTGTCCTAAATAACTTTTAAACTGGCAGCCCTGAGTAAAACAGCCGTGGCTTAGAATATCTGTGCCCTAACTTTGCACCACCCCTCCGTTCCTCCTCCCCATCCTCTTGATCATAAGGAATGCTCCAGGCAGATTGTCTCCCATTCGTCAGCTGTGTGAATACTGAACATGGGCTGGATTGTTAAGGCACCTGTGCAATGTTCAGACAGGAGAAAATGTTCTAGGGGCATTCCTTATGATGAAGAGGGTGGGGAGGAGGGACAGAGGGGTAGTGCAAAGTTAGGGCACAGATACTGCAAGCCACGGCTGTTTGACACCGGGCTGCCAGTTTTAAAGTTGTTTTTTAGGACAATAACTGCATCACTTGCCGAACGGACCCCAGGACAGGTCCCCCAGGACAGGTCTTGGATTAAAAGTAGCTATCTGCTGGCCCGTCTGTTGTCAGACCGCTCGGCTGCCCAGTCTCCGCAGGTCCTAAGGGATGCCATGGGCACTGTCACTTACCACCCCTCAGCTATCTCTAAACTCCTCCAACAATACTTCTCAGATCTTTACTCTCTCCCTTCCTCCTTACCAACTGATCCTGAAACGCGTTCACGCAAAATTAATGATTTCCTCTCCACCTGTAACCTACCCTCTCTCCCTACTGAGGCGCTGGTGGACCTTAATGCTCCTATAACTACAGAAGAACTAGAGGAAGTGCTCAAAAATCTTCCCTCTGGCAAGTCCCCTGGTCCAGATGGATTTACCTATCTGTATTATCGGACTTTCTCAGCCGAGCTTCTTCCTAAGTTAGTCCCGCTCTTCAACTCTTTTCTTGACGGGGCCCCAATACCTTCCTCTATGCTCCATTCTCTTATTACCTTACTTCCTAAGCCTGGCAAAGACCCCCTGGACTGCGCGAGTTTTAGGCCTATAGCCTTATTGAACTCTGATCTGAAGCTTTTCACTAAGATTTTAGCGAATCGCTTGGGCTATTGGCTTCCTTCCTTGATAGACGCAGACCAGGTGGGCTTTGTATACAACCGGCAGGGGGCGGACAACACACGGCGGGCAATAGATCTAATAGACGCAGTCAATCTAAAGATGGAACAGGCTCTGGTCTTGAGCTTGGACGCTGAGAAGGCGTTCGATCGCCTAGGGTGGCCTTTTCTATTCGAGACGCTGAAGCACTTTGGGCTTCGGGGCCGCTTTTTAAGGGCCGTCAGCGGCCTTTACTCTGGACCGACTGCATCTATTAAATCAGCTTACTCTCAATCTGATACTTTTACCCTTTCTAATGGCACACGCCAGGGGTGCCCTCTCTCTCCGCTACTGTTTATACTGTGCATCGAACCCCTGGCGGCGGCCATCAGAAATCACCCAGATATACGGGGGGTAGACATTAGAGGCAAGGAATTCAAAGTTATGTTATTTGCAGATGATGTACTACTGACCTTAACTAACCTCCACATATCCTTACCTGTATTGCACGACCTATTGAATTCTTACGGGGCGTTGTCAGGCTATAAGGTCAACACAACAAAAACTGAAGCCCTGCCTCTGAATATCCCGAATGATACTTATCAACGTCTCACTACAAACTTCAAATTTCGATGGTCCTCTTCTTCTATTCGCTATTTGGGCATCCGTCTGACCTCTACTTACACTTCATTATACTCTACCAACTACCTACCTCTATTCAATGATATAAGGACCCTTCTGGCAAAATGGAAGGATCACTATATCTCACTCCTGGGACGTATCGCTGCGGTTAAAATGAATATCCTACCGAAGCTGCTCTACTATTTTGAGACGCTACCGGTCCGAATCCCTAAATCTGCCCTCAAATCACTGCAAACAGCAATCTTCCGGTTTATCTGGAATGGTAAGAGGCACAGGATTCCAAGAGTAGTTATGATGCATAGCAAAGCGCAGGGAGGGTTGGCGACCCCGAACATTCTATACTATTATTTGACTGCACATCTGCGTCATATCTCCTCTTGGTCACAATACCATGCTTATAAAAAGTGGTTTGAGATTGAGAAACGTTGGTTAGCGCCTACACACCCTAATTCTCTCCTGTGGCACATTTCCCCCCCGCCGCCGGGTCCTCATTTAAGTCCCATTGGGTTCACAAGACACATTTGGTCATCCTGTGCCTCTGCATTTCACCTCACTTCTCCAGCCTCACCTCTAATCTCCTTCTTACTTCACCCATCTTTTCCCCCAGGTTTGGAGTCGGCTGTGGTGCAGACATGGGGGGGCAGAAAACTGTTTCAGTTTGCGGATATCGTGAACCCTGTAACCCGAACGCTCCTGCCTTTTGAGGAACTGGCAGATAAATATGATCTTCCTCTCTCGGAAGGGTTTACTTATATGCAACTGAGCCATTTTATGAATACCGCTTTGGGGTCCCTAACTGTCTCCAAACCTACCATGTTTGAGCAATTAATGCGTAAAGGCCCCTCCACTAAAGGCCTAATCACAGACATTTATAGGATCCTACACTCTCCTGTAGAAGACTCCCCAACTAGACACAAATATATGATTAAATGGGAAGCTGCCCTTTCTAAGGACATCTCCCCAGAATGCTGGCAGATCATCTGGGACAGGGCGGCTAAGTCGTCCATCTGCACGACTTACAAAGAAACCCAATACAAAATACTCATGCACTGGTACCACACCCCGGAGCTCCTTCATAAGCTGAATAACACCATTTCTCCACTGTGTTGGAGATGCTCTGGAGCTGTTGGGTCCCTGCATCACATCTTCTGGTACTGCCCAAGCATCCAACCTTATTGGTCTGCGGTTTGCGCATTAGCTTCAGCAGTCTTACAAAAACCGGTCCCTCGTGACCCGGTGGTGTGTCTTCTTAATCTCACTCCCAAAACTCTGGGCAAACACTCTACTAGACTATTGGTGCAGATACTGGCAGCAGCAAAGACGCTCATTGCTCGGCACTGGAGGCAGCCGGCACCTCCCTCCCGGTTAGACCTAGTTGCTCGGATTAAAGAGATGAGGTCTCTAGAGCATCTTACTGCGTCCTTAAATAATAGGTTGGAAAAGTTTGATAGAGTTTGGGCTCCTTGGGATACATATTCATCTCCACCGGAAAACCCAGCATAGGTACCTGCTCATTCCTTCCCTTCCCTCTTGTTCCCCCCTCCTCAGTATGTCCTGTCTAGTCTTGTCGGTTTGGTGTAGTTGTTTGATTGTTTGTCTTCTCCCATTAGAAGCGGTTATGTTGTGAAGACATTTTTCTTACGGTTATTTTTATTTTTTTTTCTCTCCCTTTCCATCTTACTAGCCTCACACCGTATGCAACCTCTATGCCTTACGATGATATTTGATTGTTATTGATTAGCCATAATAATGGGCACCATTTGTGGAGAATATCCTGTCTTTCGTTACTGTGTTTTCCCCTGCGTGGGACCTGCTTCTTTCCTTCTTTCTTGTGCATTTCTGTTATTGTTATAAAACACTCATAAAAATTTTAATAAAAATTACATTTAAAAAAAAAAAAGTAGCTATGTGAAGGTACAAGCTGTTTGGGGGGGGGGGGACAGATTGTGGGTACAGAGTCACTTTAAAGAAAATTTAGGCTCCAATGACCACCAGTGTTTATGGTTTGACATTCAAATTGACTGCGTGCAATCCCATACTACAACAAGAGTATTGGATTTTAGGAAGACAGATTTAAAGAAAATGGGGGAGTATTTAAATAATGAATTTAGGGTGGGATAAAACATTGTGAGCGACCGTTCAGTGGGCAGTACTAAAAAAATCCATATTAAAGGCAACTACTCTACATGTAAGAAAAATTAGCAAACATAAGAGGAACAAGAAACCACTATGGTTTACTAGAGATGTTAGGGCTATTGTAAAGTAAAAAGAAAAAAAGTCTGGAAATGTAGCTGACAGAAAGACCTCTAAATTTAGAAGAAAGCAAAACTGCGGTAATACTGTCTTCTGATATATAAGTGAAAGAAAGAAGAAGAATTGCTGCAGCATTACTAAATAATAGGGACAATGCATTTAATGATGAAGATAAGGCGGTCACTGACTACTTAAATAGCTACTTCTGCTCTGTGTTTTTAGAAGGAGGCCTTCACAATATACAGTATGGTTGGACACAGCATTGGCCCCAGTGCTTTCAGAAGCATATATTTTAGAGTAACTTTAGAGGATGGGTCCAGATGGTGTCCATCCCAGGGTTCTTAAAAAACTTCGATCTGTGATTGCTGCCCCCCTGACTGATCTATATAATCAATCCCTCCTAACAGGAGATGTTCCGGATGATTGGAGAATGGCAAATGTTATAACCAAGAAGGGTAGTAGACCAAGTAACTACAGGCCAGTTAGCTTAACATCTGTAGTAGTAAAATTTATGGAAACACTTCTAAAAAAAAAAAAAGATAATGCTCACATAAGAATCAACAATGTGATGGATCTGAACCAGCATGGCTTTGCTGCAGGCAGATCATGTCAAACCAATCTAATTGATTTCTTTAAATCACAAAAGTGCTGAATGAAGGTGGTGCTGTGGATATCTGGACTTCAGCAAATACTTTTATACAGATCCTAATAAAAAACTGAAAGAGAAGTTAGAGAAAACTGGACTTAATCCCTGGATAATTCAGTGAATTTGTGGTTGGCTGAAGGATATATATCACAGAGTTGTTGTTAATGGTGTGTATTCTGAGCAGAGACTGGTTACAAGTTGTGTGCCACAAGGGTTTGTTCTTTGTCCTATTCTTTTTAATATGTTTGTATGTGACATAGAGGAAGGTTTGGTAGGAAAGGTTTGTCTGTTTGCTGATGAATATGCAAAAGAAGGGTCCGTGTAGTCTCAGTTACGAGTCTCAAAACACGGGAATAGCCAGATATCCCTCCAGGGGAGGAAAGCCTATTGCCAAGGGGGTGCCTCCCAGTGGGGAGATCACCAAACCACCCTGATACGTAGCCCCTTAAGTCCCACTCGGTTGCGAGTATTGGAACATAAATAGGGAAATACCAGAGTGGCCCCTTTTACGTCAAAGTCTTACTCTGGCGGCAGAGTAAGTAAGACTTGCCGCAGAGTGCGGCAAGTAGTCAGGGACAGCTGGCGGGTGTCAGCGACAGGGACTGCACTGTCTATTTGTCTTCCCAGTCCCCTTTCCTAGCAGGTGTAAAATATAGACTGGCCCACAGCAACCAATCATGGCTCAGCTTTTATTCTACCAGAGCTGAAAGCTGAGCTGTGATTGGTTGCTGTGGGCAATTTATACCAGTGTATATTTAACACCCTTTGATAACTCTCCCCCTAAGTTTTCATTTGAAAGCCTTATGAGAAAGTGAAAGCTACGGGAGGGGATTGGGGCTACTGGTTTTCCTGTTTTTTCTGGTTCTCTATGTTAGTTTCAATAAGCACAGTCATTGATTTAAGGGTTGAACCAAGTAGTATTTGTCATTTAGTGACAGTTGTTTGTGTCACTGTGACTACTTTGATGTATGGGGCAACGGACAGTCGGTCGTCGTTTCATCAGGTAAGAACATTCCACCTTTCTACTCTTATCTCATCTTATCTTGATGTTTAAAATGTCTTAACAAATTTAATTAGATTTTTCCCCACAAAAAGTAACAGAAATTAGGTTGAAATGATTACGATGCCTATACGTAGTTATATGTTGCTTTATACACCAGCCCCAAACTTCAATACTAACATTTCTATATGATACA